>NW_009713871.1:0-7236 GCF_000703405.1 Apaloderma vittatum | reverse complement strand
ATCTCCCCTCCTCTCCCCCCGCTGCGGTCCTCCTCCCAGCAGCATCTGCCAAGACGGGAGCAGCTCGGAGAGACGCCAACGGGTGGGGCTGGGCCGGATCACTAGACAGATTAATCTTCTCGGTGGGGGACCGAAGGATGTGTGTAATCACAGGACCACGTTGGGGCAAGGAAAATGCAAACCTTCCTCTCCCAGCAGCTGTCCTTGAATACTCGGGGCCCTCTCCTTCTCGGTTTGCTTTCATCCCCCCTCCTCCTTCTGCTCCCTTTCTCCTCCCCCTGCCTGCCTCCCTCGCTTGCAGCAAAGACGATTGTCACAGATTATCCCTGGGGCTCGTCACGGGTACGGTGCAGGACACCAAAGCGCAGCCTATATTTATGTATCTGGATAACAGACGGATTAAGCGTGCCGTCTCCGAGCGGGATGAGTTAGGACCGTGGCTGCAGTGCAATACGGGAGTAGCCACCCCCATCCAGTTCCAATTTAGGAGAAAAAAAATAAAAAATGAAAAAGATTTTAATCAATGGTGACCGAAGTACAGTTTTCTCAATGTAAGAGTTAAGCTCTGGCTGCAGGAGTTGTGTGTTTGCTGGGTGGTTTTGGAGGTTTGTGGGGAGCATATTGCGTCGATGTTCTGTATCTTCCGTGCTTTCTGGGCGGCATCGGTTCCAGTATTTGAACATTTTAATGCATTGTGGATCTTCCGCAGCAGAAGAGAAATAATTGAGGTCTGTGTGTCATAACAACGTGTACGTGTTACGACTGCAGAATCGGGAAATAAAAGGAATTATCAGGATGGTGAGAGGGAAGTCTTTCAGAGCCCGTTTCTGATGTAATTTCACACGATGTAGGCTGTAGTGACTGCAGGCAGAAGGTCAGCTCGGATTTTAGGTTCTTTGAGTAGTTTTGAGATACTATTTCCCCTGCCCTCAAAGATTATAGTCAAAATATGGGCTTGTGTTGCCAGAAACCGAACATGTAAACAGTGAGCAAAAGGAGAGTACGTGCTCTCACCAGTCACTTGTGTGTTGTTTAGAAGAGAAACTCCATGGGTGTGAGAGTCAGAGCTTGCTGTCCTGCTCTTTTACTGGTTGTCTGCAGAGAACTGGCACTGAAACGCAGGTTAAAGGGTGATGCTACCCAGGATACTGAGTTATTTTTCATACTTTTTTTGTCATGTTCATTCGTGGCACAAAATTTTTTTTTCGAATAGGCTCTTCCCTGTTTTCCTTCCCCCTTCTTCCTTTCCTGTTTCTTCCCACGTCATGTGTGCCACATCCAGTTAGGCCATTTTTTCCCTCACGCAGATTTTATTAACCATACCCTCTACTTTCCTGCTCTTTCTAAATCTTCCCTTCAAGGCAAAATAACCATATCCAGCTTCAGAAGAGTTGCAAACTTCAAGAAGTATCTTTCCAGCAGTGGCATTTGCTATTATTTGCTCCTTACAGCTTTTAATTAGAAGAAAAAAAAAACACCTAATGCATCAGCTTGAGATTGCAGGTGAGGAAACTCCCGAGAATTAATGTCACCGTGCTGTGCCCAGGAGCACAACGGTGACAAGCTCTGCCCTGGACAGCTTAGAGGCAAGGATGTGTCCTGTGTGCGACCTTGCCTTTTCAGGCCAGAGATGCTCTTTGTTTGCACACATACTCATTAATGGCCGGTGCACTGCGTTGGGTGGAGTATAAACCAGAGGGAAAAAGAGAGCTCTAACCCCAGAGCAGATAGCGTGTAAAACGTAGTCGGTCAGGTTGGAATGAGGAGCCAGCAGCGAGCGAGGCAGGTTTTCAAATCGTATTTAATATTAGTCATCCAGCAGCGCTGATGAAATGGTAAGGTGGATGCAAAGCCAGGCGTAAACCAGAGTCGGATGCGGGTGCTGACAGCGTTCGATCCTCCGGCAGGCGTTTGCGTTAGCGTTTTCGTACGGGTGTAGCTGAAAACGGCTTTTCGCGTGGAAGATCTGTTTGCGGCGTTGTGCTGCCTTTGGGAACACAGAACGTTTTTGTGGTCATTCTTCATAGAGTTTCCAAATAGCTCTTGATAATATTTTTATTTGTGTATCCCTTTCCCCTTTGTCACCACCTTCAAAAATATGCTTTTTGCCTCTTTTTTTTGTCATGGCTTAACAACTGCAGTTAAAAGCCCTTACCTGTTTTGCTCAAAATCCCTTGGCTGAGAGAAATGAGCAACCAAAATGTGACCTGCAGTTCTTGGCTCTTCTACAACATTGCCGTGTTCGCGCTTCCCGTTTTATCCCTTCTGTGAAGACTTGGTGCGAGTTATTTAAAAGCATTTTTACGTGGTGTTTTCTTCTGTGCACAAACATGTTTTTAATTTATTTTTTTTTTTAAAATGTAGACCTTTACTCATCCATAGGTGTTGCAATTCCTTAACATACATTAAGTCAGGCAGTGTTCTTTTCCCGGTGGCGTCCCTCAGCCCGCCTGCTGGGCGGCTTGGCCCGTGGTGGGGGGGTGTGAAGTTGAACCCCGGATGCACCCCGCTCTGGGGGTGCTTGTGTCGCCCACGGGGCAAAAGCGTCCTGCGGGGCCGCTGTAAATGAACGGGTCTGAGATCAGGAACGAGGATCAGCGCAAAACACTCTTGTTTGAGCCCTGAATGGATTAAATATTGATGGGAGTAGTGGAACTGCTGTGTCAAGGTAGTTTTTTTTTTCCCCTTAGAGAAAATTGTCAAGATGTCTTGATTTTTACTTGTTGTGACACAGTTTTGTTTTAATTACGTCTTGCTCGTCAAATTAAAACTGAGAAGGGCAGCTCTAATTGCAAATACCTTTCTATTTCTTCAGCTGCCCTTGCTGTGTTATTACAAAGAGAGTGATGTCATGGTAGGCCGACTGAAAGAGAGGAGTTGTAAATCTAGCGATGGAAAGTTTAAGTGGCTTTTTTCCCCTTCTACAAATGGCTTTTCCCTTCTTGAAAATGTGTCTTCCAACCTCTGCCGTGCTTGGAGATTGATTTTCCTGCCGTATGGGAAGGGTGAACGGTTGGAAGCTGATGCTGATTTTGCAGGAGGCAAATGAAATGAAACGAAACACGGTCTTTTTCTCCCCGCACTAATGTGTGTGCTCTGCTTTGCTTTTCTTCCAGATATGGACGTGTCGAAAGTGTCAAAATCCTCCCTAAGAGGGGGTCGGAAGGCGGAGTGGCAGCGTTTGTGGATTTTGTGGACATCAAAAGTGCGCAGAAAGCACACAACTCTGTCAACAAAATGGGCGATAGAGACCTACGGACGGATTATAATGAACCAGGAACCATTCCCAGTGCTGCTCGGGGATTGGATGATACAGTTTCCATAGCATCTCGTAGTAGAGAGGTTTCTGGGTTCAGAGGAGGTGGTGGGGGGCCCACTTACGGCCCCCCCCCATCGCTTCATGCACGGGAAGGACGTTATGAGCGGAGACTTGATGGGTAAGTTCCAAGGTTTCTCTAGGCAGGTATTTTGTATTTGATATGGTGAGAAACACAAACTCGTATCTAGGGCCCCCAGATGGATTTAAAATTTTGGGAATTATCTATGTTTCCTATTTTGGGTTGGAAACGGAAGTTATTTCTATCCCAGTGGCTGGTACCTTGTGGATCCATAGAGGATGTTTTCTGCAGCTGGTTGGATATCTACACTTGAAATAAGGTGGTTTTAAGATGGAAGATTTCCTTTGGCCAGCATCGATATTGGAGTTACTCTGGTCTAGAAGTAACGGTTCCATTTCTTGGATAATATTAAGGCCTTGCTCGGATGTATCCCTGCTGCCAGATGGAGCTATCTTACTCTACAACTTGTGGTGAAGTTCTCTGTGGAGTATCTGCGGAATACTAGAACCTAAAATTCTGTGAAAGCTTGATGCCTAGTTCTCAGTTCTCACTGTACGCAGTCGGTATGTTAATTGGATTGTCACCACAAAATTTCTAGTAGACTTTAATGAAGCAGCCCCTTGGATTCTACAGACAACACTTAGCCATGGAAATAACGCTTGGATGGTGGAGAAGACCGAAGGCAGCTTGTGATGTTTCCATTTTGGATCTACATCATTTCCAAGTTATTGGGATTATTCTTTCTGATGGTATTGGCAAAAAGAGATGATGGACATTACTAAATTTTGGAAATTATAGTGTGTTTTTTTTAATGCCGGGATAAGACCTACGGCCTTGAATTTACTGGATGGTGTACAGTCAAGACGCCAGTAGCCATGGGGAGTGGATTACTATCTAGTCTCTTAAAAAGCTCTTTGCTGCTCCACATTAACCATACTGTAGTTTTAAGGACGTGGTGCTAATGCCAGTTTGTGGATATGCCAGTGAAAACTGACTGGGCTGGATGGTTACAAAGGCGGCTAGAGGATGCCTGCTGGCCAGCAGCGCTGAGCGCCCTCGCGCATTGGGTGATCTTCTACCAGCTGCTTGATTCAGACGTAGGGCTGGAAATTAAAATAACGGATCTATTTAAGTGCCTACTGTCTCAAGAAAGAAGTCTGGGGGTTTCAGAATTTTGGTTTCAGTCTGGGACTGCTTCCTTCCAGTGGATTTTTTTTTTTTTGTCTTGTCACTAAGATTTTTTTTTTTTTTTAAATTTTTTTCTTGTGGTTCATCTAAAATATCATTTGACACCCTTGCCCATTAAGAAGGTGGATTACCCCTGTAAGAGGGGCCAAAATTGGGGAAGTTATGTTCACAAATCTCTCCCTAGATTTAATTGGGAATATAGGTCGTGTTTCCACACTTGGAAAAGGTTGGTATGTCCTGCCCTGTGTATATTAGCCCCTCTCCTAACCCAAGTCAAACCCTCTCTTTCCACTAACTCCAGTAGTACTTAGTACTAATAGATAAATCAAAAAAGCACTGTAGCCATTAGATTTTCAGCTCTGCTAGCTCCTCTGTCTGTCTTCTGTGTCTTTTTTTATGGATAAGGACTTTGTTCTTTTATGTCAGCTCTATAGCAGTAACCCTCTAGAAAATACTGCTTTTTTTCTTACCTCTCTAAATCAGCTTTCACCGATTAACACTTTGTAGGATGCTAAGTGCAATCGTTTATAAAATTGTTGATCTTGGTCCTTCAAAAGGGGGGAGAAAAAAGAGAGATGTGTTTCTGTGCCAGGGCCTGAAATAGCTTTCAAAAGGCCATTGTTGCGAGCAAGAGATAATGAAAATAAAAAGGCAACGAGGAATTTCAAGCAGGTATATATGTTACCGATATTCTGTTCCAGTTGTTAGGTAGTTTGTTACATAGAATTTGGGAAGAAAAAATGCAGGCGAAACAGGAGCTAGCTCCGTAGAAAGCCTGAAAACGAGTTATAATTGTAACAGCAGAGGATGAATATATTTAGAGGATTAAGGATGTAGTGATTCATTGGAGAAGGAATGGAAGGAACTTCCTGAGATGCTAATCGACAAAGATTCAAATCCCATTTTCAGTTTATAAAAGCTACCTGAAATATTTCTGCCATTTTAAATAGAAGACAAACCTGTGATGCGGGAGAGGAGGAGGAAGCACAAGGCGGAATTGGGTTATTAGGATTCAGGGGACTGAAGTGACTAGTAATTGATTCTGAAGGAAGAAGCTGAGAGAGGGCTGAAAAAAAATAGGTTGAAATGTCCTTCGTAAGATGGATAATTACATTTTTAAATTAACTTTTGGCTACCCTGACATACTTAGAATTTTGCAAGTGTTTTTTAAACATTCAAAGTAATCATTTTTTATCATTCATTTTGCGGACGTAACTTAGACGTACCGTCCCCACGCTTGTCTAAATTAGACTACTTAAACTGTTTGTAATGTTCTTTTCACTTGATCTGTCAGTTTTACTCTCTCTTTTATTTGAGAGATCGCATTAACTTTCTTAGCACATTGAGCCCTTCCCGCCTGACGTACAAAATGTTTGAGATCCTGAAAGAGAATGGACCGTAGCTATTTGGAAGTAGTGTGCTTGTGAAGGTACACATTCTGCGATTGCAGTAACAGCAGCAGGCTCAACAAACAAAAACAGCTACCGAACAATTTAATTTGTGCTCCTTGAGTATTAGTAACTTTGGGGGGCCTGCATCCTTGCACATGAAGTATTTAGCAATCAAGACGTTTCGTTAGTTTGTTCAGCTTTGATCAGAATCGAGTGTAGCAGTCTGATAAAAGCCCAGTTCCCTCTTAGAGGATGAAAGAACAGCAACAAGAAAAGAAACCCCCTAATTTTCCGGGTCTTCTCCATGGGTTAAGCTACCCCTTTTGAAAGCAGCTTCTTACCTCTGGGTCATGCTTTGCACGGAGGCTTTCATGGCTACAGCCTGATTTGCGATGCCATTTTTGCAGAAGGATAATGAGAAGAGCTTCAGCAATTACCAAATTCCAGAAAAAAAAAAAAATGTGGAGCTCTTAAGCAAAAATGGATGGGGGGAAGTTAATTATGATGTCTACAAACATGAAGTTTTTCTGTTTTACTGACTTGAAAAGGAAAAAAAAAACCAAACCCAACTTAAATGACAGTGCTGCACTGGGAAGCAATATTTATTTTCCTGCGCAGACAAGGTGCTGGCCATGAAAGCCCGATCCTGTGATTAAAACAAAATGATTGCTCAGCTTGATCGTATACAAGTTTGGAATCAAGTAAAATGTTTTTAAGTTTGTCAGCGTTTGCTTGATAGGTTATTGCTGTTTCGTGGAGAAGCAGCCGCGAGAAGAACATTAAGTTCCGTGCTGATGTGAATGTTTGCATGATTTGCTTTTAGTTGTGCTTGCCCCTTTCTGATGAAGTATTTTTCCCCCTTCCTAAATGCAGGGCTTCAGATAACAGGGAGCGTGCTTATGAACATAGTGCCTATGGACACCATGAGCGGGGGACGGGAGGATTTGATCGGACGAGACATTACGATCAGGATTACTATAGAGATCCTCGAGAGCGGACTTTACAACACGGGCTCTATTATACTTCTCGGAGTCGAAGTCCAAACCGTTTCGATGCTCACGACCCCCGTTACGAACCTAGGGCCCGGGAGCAGTTTACATTGCCCAGCGTGGTACACAGGGATATCTACAGGGATGATATTACGCGGGAGGTACGAGGCAGAAGGCCCGAGAGGAATTACCAGCACAGCCGGAGTCGGTCGCCGCACTCGTCCCAGTCCAGGACGCAGTCCCCGCAGAGGCTGGCCAGCCAGGCGGCCAGGCCCACGCGCTCGCCCAGCGGCAGCGGGTCCCGGAGCCGATCTTCCAGCAGCGACTCCA
>NW_009713870.1:0-1971 GCF_000703405.1 Apaloderma vittatum | reverse complement strand
GTGCCGCGGGTTGTGCCTGGCTCCCCGGCGCTCCCTAGCTCGCCTCCTGCCTGCTGCAGCTGTCCAGGAGCTCAGTCATGAAGGAGATGTAGACTATGGCCAGGCGCAATGTCTCTATCCGAGAGAGCCTCTTCTCGTAGGCGAAGGTGGGCACCTTCTTCCTCAGCTGATCAAACGCCTCGTTGAGGTTGAACATCCTCTTTCTCTCCCGTATGTTGGCAGCCTGGCGCTGGGCGTAGGTGATAACCCGCTTTCTCCTGGGTCTGTCCAAGAGGGAAGCGCTCCGCATCCTCTCTTCTTCCTCCTCCTCTTCCTCATCTTCGGGATCTCCATCTCCGAAGGCAGCCAGGGGCAGTCCCCGGGCCATCCCTTCCCGGAGTGACAGGGCTCTGTCCCCGAAGGGAGGCCCGGAGGTGACCTCGCAGAGCCCCAGGCCCGGTCCGGCCCTGGGGGCACCCTGGGGAGTGCCCAGGGAGAGGTCGGCCACGAAATCCAGCACCGAGGCCCCCAGCAGCCCCTCCGGGCAGGGAACTTGCGGGACTCTGCCGTGCAGCTCATCCAGCAGCTCCGGGCGCTGGTGGGCTGGGAAGAGGCTGGCTGACATCTTACTTCAGAGAGGGCTTAATCTGGTTCCCCATCCCCAGCCCCAGAGGCGTTAATATTTATAACCCCCCGGATAACAGGATTAGCAGGACTAGAAAGAGCGACTGTAAAATTTCTCGCCGTGATGCTGATGAGAGGAGACAGGCAGCCCCCTCGGGGACGCGTGGATGCTCCCGAGAGAGGAGTCCCCCGCGAGTCAATCCTGTCACAGCGATCAAGGACAGTTCCTTCTTGGCAAAACTCTCTTCTCTTACCTGCTGAGCACTTTTATCTCTTCTTACACACCCGCAACCACACGATTTTCAGCCTCTTTAAAGTCCGCAGCCGTAGACCCGGGTCTCCACTGGGCTTGTTTTCCTGCTTTCTGTCGGGATCTCTGAACCCTGAGAGCCAGCCTGACAATTGATATCAGGCAAGTGCATGTATGCCTTTAATGATGTCCTGAAGAAGGGACCTGCACGCAGAAGGTCGCCGGGGAATGTTTACCCTGTATCCCAGCGCACTGGGAACTGAATGACAGGACCTCCATTAGCCTAAGTAAGCATTGTAGGGGACCCGATATTGCATTCCCAGGAGTAACTGTTGGAATCGTCTCTCTGTTCCCCTTAAATCCCCTTCAACTAGAGTTCAAACATCATCCCGGTAAAAGGCTGCTTCGTAAAGCTCATTTTCGGTTCAGGCAATCTCAAAGCATTTGCTCTGAAACTCCTTCCTCCTGCCTATGAGACGAGGATAGATAAACTGATCCTAGTTAGGGCAGCAGTTGCTCTTACACCGTTGATAGGACCGTCGCGGTCACTGGCAGTGCACAGAGGAATCAACCTGGCCGCACGCACTGATAACGCTGGGCACAAACCGCAAAATACCGTGAAATGTATATAAACACACTCGTACACCCGACACCACTGAATACCTTTCTTTGATCAAGGTTTCCTTGGGGACCGACGTTGGGGATTGTTTTGCTTTTGCCTTGGAGGCTGGCAGAGGTTGGGAGTTGTGTCTTCACCCTCACACACCACAGACGGTTTCTAAGCGAACAGCCCGGCCCTGGCAGTCCCTTGCAGCGTCAGACATACCCATGCAAAATCGGGTCGATTTTCCTTTGGCAAGAGATTTGTGCACCACGGCTCCTTTAGAAGTGGCTGGCCCTTACTCTTGCGCTGCCTTTTAAAATTCTAATTCTCGCCTTTGCCGTGCACGCTTTGTTGGCACTCTCGTTCGGGGGCTAATTAGTGCCTAATTTCTAAGGGGATTTCAAAGCAGTGACGGAACCGCGCATCCCCCTTCCCTCGGGAAAAACATTGTCCCCTCGCAGGGGGGAGGGTGGCAGGACGCCGGTTGCGCCGCGCGGGGGGCCGCGGAAGGTGA
>NW_009713869.1:0-7787 GCF_000703405.1 Apaloderma vittatum | reverse complement strand
TCAGTGTTGGTGGAGGCTGTTTGCATTTAGTGTCTTGACTGACTGCAGGTGTCACCTCTTTGCTTTTCGAACGGTCGCTGTAGCTGAGGCACCGGCACAGAGACCTGGAACTCTGTGTGTTTGTGTCTGTTTTTATTGCAGCCGGAGGAGGAGCCGAAAGAGGAAGCAGCCCCAGCCAAGCCTGTGGTAGGAATTATTTATCCTCCACCTGAGGTCAGGAATATTGTGGACAAGACTGCCAGCTTTGTTGCCAGGTAAATGATTTTTGTTGTTTTTTCTGTGCTTCTCCTTTTCGGTGCTCATCTCTGTGCAGCTCCAGAAGGGGGAGCAGGGCACAGTCCTGTGACTTTATGTCAAGAGTTTTAGGGATTGAATCTACACCCATAATACTGTGGGGAGAAAAACAACAGTATTCTACTTAAGAGGCATAACCAGGTAACAGGTCCTGTTTAGGATGATCTGAAGAAGAAATAAAACTCTGGGTAGGAAAGGAGCCTCGTTACGGACGCTCCGCTAAGCGCTGACTGTGTTTTACAGCGTGTGGGTGATTAATTTCCCAGTCCACAGGTGCTCGCTTGTGGAGTGAGCCCCGAGGTTGAGGCCTGTCCCTGTTTGAGCGGGGCTTGGTGAGCTGGCAGCGTCCCTTGCTCGCTCTCCCTTGATAGCTGGAGGGAGGGCTGCCCACCGCCACAGCGGGGAGCCTGATCGATGAGCTGTAGCTTGGGGGGGATTTTTTTTTTCCCGTTGACTGCAGCAGATGGATTAGCATGAGTAGGGATGTTAAATTCAGTGCAGGAGTCTAGAAGATGACTAAACCTCGCTCTTCCATTTGCCTGATGTCATCATTATACGAGTTAGCGCCATGTTAGCCATCTCCTTCTTTTTTTCTTTCTTTTTTGTCTGGCTGCCTTATTGGATCTTGGTCTAAGCCAGCATACAGGTAGCTCACCCCTTGGCGGCGTGCGTGGATTCTCAGCCTTCACGGCGTCACAGCAGGCTGCGCGCTTTCCCCTCGCCACGGCGGGGTCTCTGTTGCCTTGAGTTTTAGGTGATCACTAAAAGCTGCTCCTGTCAGAGGCGTTTATTGCATAACTGACCTCAGAAACACTGCCAAGGAGCCTTGGCTTCCTTTGAGGATAAGGAAGGGGCAGTGTTTATCTTCTGGTATTGTTGAGGCCTCCTCTTATGGAAGAGGTGGGGTGTCTAAGCAAGACCTGGAGGTACCCAGAGGGTTTGAAGAGAATCGTGCTGGGGCAGCACTTAATTTTCTTCAACTACCCTGAAATAAATGACTCCCACTTTGGGTGGGAGGAGTGGATGTTACCTCAACTAAAACTTAAATGCAGCGCTCAGGTGTGGTCAGTCTCCCTTCAGGCTGATTATTACCTTCTTTTTTTCCTTATGTGAATGTTCTGGAAATGAAACTAGTCTTAAAAGCTTGTTCGTTGGCTAAAGAAAATTGATCTAGTGAGTAGCTTGTAAACTTCATCCTGTAAACTATGGATCCAGTAACTGTGTGTAGCCAAATGAGATTGTGGAACGCTTGTGAGTGTCAGTTTTTATCTGCTTTAAGAAGTGCTCCCTATGAAGCATTCTAGACTACATCAGGAGGAATGCTTTTAATTTGTGTGCATGCAGCTGGCTGCTCCGTTGGGTGTGAGTTACTTAGAGGTAAATGCCCTCCACGGAGGAGAGAAGATTCTCTTCTGAGGGACCAGTACATCAGTGCTTCTTACAGTGAAAGAACCAGACATTTGTACTTGGGTCGATGCTTGCGAATCTCACGGTTTTATCTTTTTCCTCCCCAGGAATGGTCCGGAATTTGAAGCTCGAATTCGTCAGAACGAAATAAATAACCCCAAGTTCAACTTCTTGAACCCAAACGATCCTTACCATGCATACTACCGGCACAAGGTCAGCGAGTTCAAGGAGGGCAAAGCGCAGGAGCCGTCAGCTGCTATCCCCAAGGTTATGCAACAGCAGCAAAGCGCTCAGCAGCAGCTCCCGCAGAAGGTCAGTGTTCCTCTTCGCTGCAGTTGAGAGCTTGGCTTCTTGCTGGTCGTGGCACAGCCTGACCTTACGCAGGAGCTCTGAAAGGCAAGGCAGATGAAAGAGTTCGTTACATATTTGCACACCCTCCACCCCCCCCAAAAAAAAGCACTGGGAGGCTTGAAGTTGGGTGCCTGAGCCTTTGTTTGGATGTGGATGTGCACCCTGCGGTGGCTGGTAACTAAGTTGTGTGTGAAAAAGCCGATATATTGTTCTGCTTGGTCCTTTTTTTAATTATTCAGTTGTGTATTGAGTAAAACAGTGCTTACCCTTGTGATCGCTCGGGCTGTGTAAGTTTAAGACCGCTGCCCCAAGCAAGTCTTCAGAATCCCTTGGAGTTCAGGTTGCACGCCGCGTTTTGTCAAAGGGAAACCTCCCCTTTTTTTTTTTTAATTTTTTTTTTTTCCTGCTGGAAGGATCTGCTTCCCCTTTAAGTCTGGAGTACAAAACATTGTCAGTCTTATTTAGCTACACCTTTATACAAGCTGGGCACAGACTGAACCCGAGTCTTTTATGCACTGTGCACTGTCACGCTGTGCAGTGTTGCCTGGCCTGGACAATTACAGCAAAATCCTGACAGTTTCCAGTTTTGTTAGCCGCGGCAGCAACATCTGGTTTATCGTAGGACTATGTACAGATGTCTGATACGTCCTGTGGGACTAATTTTTCGCCTTGCAGCTGCCAGGATACCTAGGCTGATGTTACCATCCTGCAGCAGCTGAAGGAAAAACGGGCTCTTCCAAGCGTTTGGTGCGACAGTTTGTTTCTCCCATCGCTGAGCCACCTTTGCTCTCTGCAGGTTCAGGCCCAGGTGATCCAGGAGACAGTCGTTCCGAAAGAGCCGCCGCCGGAGTTCGAGTTCATCGCGGATCCTCCCTCCATCTCGGCCTTCGACTTGGACGTGGTGAAGCTCACGGCGCAGTTCGTGGCACGCAACGGGCGGCAGTTCTTGACTCAGCTGATGCAGAAAGAGCAGAGGAACTACCAGTTTGACTTCCTTCGCCCCCAGCACAGCCTCTTCAACTACTTCACTAAGCTGGTTGAACAGTACACAAAGGTACCCTCGGCGATTTACCCGTCAAGTTTATTCCTTTAGCAACAATATTGCTTTTTTTGAAGACTGAAGCTGCGCAAAGAGACTAGAAATACATGTGACCCTGGGAGTCCATCCTTTAAATCTCTCTCTTTAAGCAGAGTGGAGGTTGTGTGCCTTGATAGCAACGTGCTGGGCTGTTACTTAAGTGTACCAGACACTGTTGTGGTTTTTTTTTAATCCTTATTTTAATAGAAGTTGCAGGGTTTTTAAAATGTGGATGGTAGTTGGAAGGCCAAGAGTGAATATTTTTGAGTGCAAGCAATACGTAATAAGCGGGTTGCGATAGAATAAAGGGAACATGGCCCCAGGGGTCTGCTGATGTTTTTGTCGGTGTGGGAAGAGAGTAATTGCTCTTAAGGAGGCTTTGGCCAAAAAGAATTATCACTGACTGTCACGTAAAATGTGTTTCAGATCCTGATCCCGCCGAAAGGCTTACTCCTCAAGCTCAAGAAAGAGGCCGAAAATCCCAAGGAGGTCCTAGACCAGGTATCGCACGAAAAATTTACAAAATTGCTGAAGCTTTTCAGATGCAGGCTGGATTTTTTTTTTTCTCTTGATGTCTTCCTGACTTACTGGCAGCAAGTACAAACGTACAGAGAATGAAACGGAGACATGTCCCCTGTAGTCACTTGAATGTGGGCTACCCAAGCCTGCCCTTAAGCTGCTGACTGGTGTCCTGGGGGCAGTAGGTTCCTTGTGGCAGCGTAGAGACGTAAATACTGCACGATGCCGTTTCCAACCACTTTACAAAGTGGAATGTTTCCTTCTTGGACAGTCTCAGTGTGACACCTCGGTCACTTTTAATCCTTCTGAGGTTTTTTTTTTGTTACTTTGGCTTCTGTCTTAATCACAAAGACGGCTTTTGCTTTGGAAAGGTGATGTTACCGGGCTGTAAGAAAGTGTCTTGTGAATCTTCAGCCATCCCCAAATCATGTCGTACCTGGATGGCTTGGTCTTCACTCGAGAAGTCTGCAGTTCCAGCTTTAGAAAAGCGTTTTACCAGGCTGGGGCAGTGTACTGCTTGATAGGCAAAGGTGTAGTTTCTAAGTGAAATACAAATATTTCTTTGTCATGCAAGGCCTCTGAGGCAGTGCTTGTGTAACTGCCCTAAAAGGGTCAGTAGCGTGAGCTTTCGCCCCGTGTTTGTGTGTGACTTCGGTGAGTGCTTTACGTCTGCTCGTGCAGGTTTATTACCGAGTGGAGTGGGCCAAGTTCCAGGAGCGAGAGCGGAAGAAGGAAGAGGAGGAGAAGGAAAAGGAGCGCGTCGCTTACGCCCAGATTGATTGGCATGATTTTGTGGTGGTGGAAACAGTTGACTTTCAGCCCAACGAGCAAGGTACTGGAGTTGTAACGTCTGTAAAACACTGCTCACTTGGAGAGGGGATTATGTCCCAAAATGCTGTTTTGAGACAGACGTTGGGTTGTACAGCTGCGTCCCCTTCCGAGATAAAGGGGGAGGCCTTCTAGTGACAGTGTGTCGGGCTGGGTTATTTTCTGGAGTCAGTAGTGTTCTCCTTGCATGAGGTCCAGGACTGCACTACGTGTCTGCTTTTCCGCTTCCACCTGGAAGGAGAACTTGTCCTGCTTTCTAGTGGTGCTTTCACCCATGCGTGCCTCCATCTTCATGTGTCACGCTGACGTTGGTCAGTACAGACTCCATCCCCTCCCTTCTATAAACCTTGGCTTCCAGATTTTGATGCCGCTGCTTTGTAAAGAAACTTCATTTCGTTTGAGAAACTGATATTTCTGGCTGTGCCTTGAGCAACAAAATGAGATGGAGCTCTGTTTTCTGCATTGCAGGGAATTTTCCTCCTCCCACCACTCCGGAAGAGTTGGGAGCTCGAATCCTCATCCAGGAGCGTTATGAGAAATTTGGGGAAAGTGAGGAGGTAGAGATGGAGGTGGAGTCAGACGAGGAAGATGAAAAGCAAGAGAAAACTGATGAGCCCCCAGCCCAGCTGGATCAAGACACGCAGGTGCAGGATATGGATGAGGTAAGGAGCCAGTGGAATCTGCGTTACTTTGGTCCAGTAAAGTTGTTGTCTTTTGTGATGCGCTTTGTTTTCACTGTAAGAAGACTGCGAACAGACTAGTAGTTCTCTCAGTTTGTTGAGAAAATGAGATTGCCTTCTGATGGAATTTCAAAACGACCAGTTTCTGCTGGAATGCAGGAATTGGATATTTCTAATGTTTTCCACAACAACCCAATTTCCAAGAGAGGAACCCAGTGATTCTGTCACTCGATGATGTGGATTTTATTGTTCTATGATCGAGCCTTTTGGGCTTCTGCGCAGCATCTGGAACGCTGACAGATGACTCATTTGTAGGCTCTTGTCTGCCCTCTGTGTAAGCTGTTTTTCTGGTAACAGGAACAGGAGTGTAGTGAACTGTAAGCCCCTGTTTGCTGAGCTGTGGTAATGTGGAAGCTGAGGAGGACTTGCTTCCTCTTCTGCATCTGCTGGATTTCCGAATCCTGATTCTCCAGGGGGAGCGCTCTAGCACAGGTGTCGAGAGGCATAATAGCTCTGTTGCTTTGAAGCTTTATGATCGGTTCTTCCAGCGCTGCGTAGAATTTTTGTGCCTTTCTCAAAATCTTGTTTGTTGGTATTTGGCTACAGGAACTTAGTTATGATTTTTTTTTTTTTAATTATTATTTTTTTCTCCCCCTGAAATAAGGGCTCCGATGATGAAGATGAAAGTCAGAAGGTTCCTCCTCCTCCAGAAACCCCGATGCCACCACCTCTTCCTCCCACACCGGATCAGGTCATTGTGCGGAAAGATTACGATCCCAAAGGTGAATGAGGCTGGTGAAGAAAAGCTTTTATTTTTTCCTGAATAACGCCGAAAGCGTTTGGTTTCTAGGCTGCATCCTCTGATGTGTTTTTAACAGTGCGGTTTTGTTTTTCTAGCCTCAAAACCGTTGCCACCTGCTCCAGCTCCGGATGAGTATCTTGTTTCCCCCATCACTGGAGAGAAAATCCCTGCTAGTAAAATGCAGGAACACATGCGAATCGGCCTCCTGGACCCTCGATGGCTGGAGCAGCGGGATCGATCCATCCGGGAGAAGCAGAGCGATGACGAGGTCTATGCCCCAGGTCAGCTCCAACATCTCGGTTCCGAGTTCTTGGATGAGTTCTGTGAAACCTTAGCGCACCCCTTCCCTCCCCCTGGGTCGTGCTGCTAAGGACCATCTGAAATTTAGCTTTCCCTGTGGTGTCTTGGCGCTCATGGTGATTTTGTGAATACATTTGTCATTAGTATTTTGAAGCCTCTCTATAAACTTTAAACCAAAGAGCGTTAGGGACTGCCGGCCAGCCTTCAGTTGCAGCCTCTTTCTGAAAAGGGGGGCATCCAGCCACTGGATACCAAACAGATTAAACATCATTAGAAGAGGCTTGATCGTGGCTGATTATGACCCTTGAGATAAGAATTTCTCTTCTTGCCTGCAGGTTTGGATATTGAAAGCAGCTTGAAGCAGCTGGCAGAGCGCCGTACTGATATCTTCGGCGTGGAGGAGACTGCCATTGGTAAAAAGATCGGTGAAGAAGAAATCCAGAAACCAGAGGAAAAGGTAGAGTGGAAACTGTGGTGTGTTTTTTTTGTTATTTTTTTAACAGGCGTCTTTAGTTAAAATTGCTTGGAGAGACTAGAATCTTCTGAGCTTTGCTCTTCCTGCAGAGCTGCCCTCTTTAAGTTATTTGCAGCTCGTGCTGAGGTCTGGATAGGTCGAAGTTGCTCTGATTTATTTCTTCTCAGGTGACCTGGGACGGCCACTCGGGCAGCATGGCCCGCACACAGCAGGCTGCGCAGGCCAACATTACTCTCCAAGAGCAAATCGAAGCGATCCATAAAGCCAAGGGACTGGTGCCAGAAGATGACAGCAAGGAGAAGATCGGTCCCAGCAAACCCAACGAGATACCCCAGCCACCTCCTCCTTCGTCAGCGTCGAATCCCCCAGCGAGCGCCCAGCCCATCACATCGGTGCCTCGCCCCCCTACAGTGAGTGTTTGGGCTTCTCAAAGCAAATTGTGATGGCCGTGGCTAATCAGGAGGGAGTCGTGACGAAATATCAAGGGTTTTAACAGCACAGCACTGGTTTCTTTTGAGTGAAGTTCAGGTTTCCAGATGATTTACACCAGCAGAGGAACCCTCTTGAACTTGAAAGTGGAAAATAAGACTTGGGTGGAGCTTATCATCCTCTGAGGTACCAAAAAGACTCGCTCAGCTGGGCAGAGGAGGAACCTGGGCGGTGAGATTTGGAAGAAGGGAATAGGGCTGACAAAGGAATGGGTGGGGGCTTTTTTTTCAGGTGCAAAAAAGCATGATGCCTTAACAAAAGTAGGTTTACACATGACTCACTTGCCCTGTGTTCCTGCCCCGAGGGTTCTGCTGACTCTGAAATAGCTCCTCCTCTGAGATTGCTCCCTGGCTTGTGGTCTGATACCTGAGCTGTAACGGAGGAAGAACCATTTAATCTGTTAATGAGGCTTCTGCGCCTTTATGGGCAGCTTGGGCTGGCCAGATGGGTGGGCTCGCTGCGCTTCCGAGTCTTTGGCCAGCACCAGTCCTCTGTGTGTCGCCCTGGTTATTTATTCGGGATTGCCACCAGTGCTGAGCGTTGCCCCTGCTGACAAAACTGACT
>NW_009713868.1:0-665 GCF_000703405.1 Apaloderma vittatum | reverse complement strand
GTTTTCTCACCAAATTGGGCGTTTTCTCATGATCTCGGGTCAAAAAACAGGCATTTTCTCACCGTAGCAGGTGTTTTCTCGTGGTCTGGGGTCCAAAAACGGGCATTTTCTCACGGTAGCGGGCGTTTTCTCACCAAATGGGGCATTTTCTTTTGGTCTTGGGTCCAAAAACGGGCGTTTTCTCACCGTATCAGGTGTTTTCTCGTTATTTCTGATCAGCAAGTGGGTGTTTTCTCACAAAATTGGGCATTTTTTCATGGTCTCGGGTCAAAAAACAGGCGTTTTATCACAAAATCGGGCATTTTCTCATGGTCTCGGGTCAAAAAACGGGTGTTTTCTCACCAAATTATCACAAAATCGGGTATTTTCTCATGGTCTCGGGTCAAAAAACGGGTGTTTTCTCACCAAATTGGGCGTTTTCTCGTGGTCTTGGGTCAAAAAACGGGCGTTTTCTCACCGTAGTGAGCGTTTTCTTACGAAATTGGGCGTTTTCTCGTGGTCTCGGGTCAAAAAAGAGGCATTTTCTCATCGTATTGGGCGTTTTCTCGTGGTCTGGGGTCAAAAAACAGGAATTTTCTCACCGTAGCGGGTGGTTTCTCGTGGTCTCAGGTCCAAAAACGGGCGTTTTCTCATTGTCTTGGGTCAAAAAAGAGGCATTTTCTCAC
>NW_009713867.1:0-309 GCF_000703405.1 Apaloderma vittatum | reverse complement strand
TGGGATATGGAATGGAATTGAGGCACGTAGAGAGGCTGGAGCTTGGCTGAAGTGTCTCCTGAAATCTGCACTATGTGACTACCTCCCAACGCATGGACACACTTGGGGGGGCCTTGTGGGGCTGAGGGGAAGGGGAAGCCAGTGGCACAGCATACACCATCTCCACCTCCTTTGTCTAGTCCATGTCTTTGGTCCTTTGTGGCAGCATGAGAGGATGCTGCTCACCCACTGCTCACACCCTGCTTCACCTTCTCTCCTTCTTAGGTGCAACCTGAGCTCAAAGACATGTCCTGCTACAACCCGTGCCTG
>NW_009713866.1:0-30126 GCF_000703405.1 Apaloderma vittatum | reverse complement strand
GGGAGCTGAATCTGCGCTGTGCAGGTGTCGGCACTGGCAGCAGTTAAACATCCTGCTCCGGGGCGTGCTGGTTCAGCCCTCCCTGCCTCTGTCACTTCTGGAACGCTTGCTTGCCCGTGCCCCTCGCAACTGATTTCACACTCCCTGCTCGTTATTGTCACGGGAAAGCTGGGGAGGGACTTTTTACAAGAGCAGGCAGTGACAGAACAAGGGAAAACGGTTTTAAACTGGAGCACAGTAGGTGCAGACTGGACATTAGGAAGAAATTCTTCACTATGAGGGTGGTGAGACACTGGACCAGGTTGCCCAGGGAGGCTACAGATGCCCCATCCCTGGAAATGTTCCAGGCCAGGTAGGACGGGGCTCTGGGCAACCTGATCTAGTGGAAGATGTCCGGGGTCGCTGCCCACGGCGGGGAGGGGTTGGAACAAGGCAATCTTTATGATCCCTTCCAAGACAAACCATTCTGTGATTCTATGATACAATTTTATGACTTCTGGCCAGCCCCTGCCTGGTTTTACATGAATACACTGTCACCAGCTGGAACAGCACCTTTAGCCATTTAAATAGTTGGAAGGGAGACAATAACTTAGTTTAGGCTATAGCGATATATTTTATAACATGAGAGGACACTTACCTTGTGCTTGTCTTTTCAGGCATGCTCTGTGTGATGAATTCCGAGCGTGGCTTGCTGCTGTGACCCAGATCGAGCTGGAGCCAACTATTGACATCTCCTGTGCTAAATATGAATACACGGGTCAGTCTATAAGCAATCCTTTCCCCAAAGCTTCTAGGGGTAGGAAACAACATGTCTAGGGGATACGTAATTACATAATCCACCACAGCCCCTTTCTAGTTTCAGAGGGTCCTAGAAGCTATCAGCAGCAAATCAAAGTCTTGGGAAATAAAGTACAAATTACAGAGAAACTGTTGCTAGAGTTACATTGCTTGTGGCTTTCCCTGGGGCCAGTGCTGCTGCAAGCCCACACCTTTCCAGAGACGTTCAGCCCATGTGTGCACGCCTGCTTCCACACCAAAGGGTAATGTGTTTGGCTTCTCAGTGCCGCAGTTGAGTTTGTGAAGCCTGATGCTAAAACATCACCTTGGTGAGCCCAGGCTACAACTGCACCTACACTTATAGTCATGAAAAATCACTGTCCGGAGGAGAAAATTTTACTGCTGTCACCTCCACTTCTAAAAAAAGCTTTTGCACAACCAGTTGTTGGTTCAGCTCTTCTGTTCCCAGGGCTCTCACTCCCCTCTATTCCAGCAACAAGCCTACACAAAGGGCAGATCTCAAAGAGCTTGAGTCAGTATTTAACTCGAGAATCTCTGTCCACCATGCCCAGTGGCAGGCAGGCAGGTGGGGGCAGATGACAAGTTCTAACTGCCTGTACCTTCAGAGTGGGCCAGTCTTCCAAATGCAGTGCCATCCCACAGAAGTTAATCTTGCAAATCTGAAGCTGGTGATGCTGATGAGTGAAAATGCAGGTTTTGAACAGGCATGTTTTTTCTTGTTGCATCCTTGCGGGGACAAAGCTGGGAAGCAGCCACTGGAATGAGTCATGCATGTACTGGAAAGGCGCTATTGCAGCAAAAAACCGTGTAATTGCAGATGTCTTGCTGTGCCACGACGATGAGCTGGAAGGTCGGAGAATTGCTTTCATCCTGTACCTCGTCCCGCCCTGGGAGAAAAGCGACGGGGGAACGCTGGACCTGTATAGCACAGATGGTAAGAGCTCTGAGCTCAGCCTCACGTCGCTTAAAAAGATGAAGCCTAGGCAACCCTTGTAGCAACTCTCCTCAAACTATACAAGAAAGATAAAAGAGCTTCTCCTTTGTCCAGAGAAGCTGACATATCAGCAGACTTTGCACCTTGAGATGGGCTGTAGCAGGCTTTGCAGAGAGCACTAATGGGTGACAACAGAGAAACTGGAGAAAGTAATCAACAGGGAATCTTTTTTTTTTTTTTTTTTACATTTTGTGCAAGGGCCAAGAGAGGAATGGAAGTGATGCCAGTAACTGCTTGGAACTCTAAAGTCATGGACAGAATGTCCCTTAACAGCAACAGAAGTCCACAGATTCCTCAGAGCCCGAGCACTGAGCTCTGTCCCTTATACCCAGGTGTCTCACCAGTTGCAATCTCACAAAGTCAGAGAGAAATGGCAGTTCCTAGGGAGTTCTAGTTCCTTTCTTAATCAAAGTATGTTTTCTTCCTCCTCAGAACACTTCCAGCCACAGCACATCGTCAAGTCGTTAGTGCCTTCGTGGAACACGCTGGTTTTCTTTGAAGTGTCTCCAGTCTCTTTCCACCAGGCAAGGAGCTGTCTCTTGTTCATTTTTTGATTCTCATTGTTGTGGTTATTCATTCACTCTGCGTGTTATTACAGTCCTGATGGGGAGGGAGAAGGGAAAGGGAGAAGTGTGGGTAGAGTGGATACTCGTGCTAAAGGCAGAGCTTCAAGGAGAACAAGAACTGACAAAGCCAGCTGTCTCACTTCATCATCCTGGGGGAAGAAAAATTTCCATTTCTATTTTGTGTTGTTCTCCTGGCAAGCCGCTGCTGTGGATTTGGCTGTGGTGGTGAGAAGGACTTTTGTTTGTTTGTTTTAAGCTAGCTCATGTTTTTCACGCGGGTGCCATGACTTTGCTCCTCAGCACCTCACCTCCCCAGTGTGGCACTACCCATAGCTGAAACGCTGAGATGGTGAGGTAGCGCTTCGTAGAACTTCTTAGAAAGATGCCTGGGAACAGGATGAATAGTCAGTGAAACTGCGTGGAACAACTATCTGGCTGAAATATGAAACTCCTGAGCACTTGAGAATGCCACGGGCTGTAACAAACAGGGCCAAAGAGCAGAAGGTTGGAGAGGAAGATCAGTGATACAGGTTGGGCATGTCCTCACCTAGACTGCTTAGGGTTCAATTTTTGTGTCATTTGCGTCTTACAGTTCATTCACTGCCCTAATTGTTTTCAAGTAGTGATTTAATCTTGTCATAAAAATCCATGTTCCACTTTGCCGTGTGACTGCCTCCTACTGGCCTGACCTCAATGCCACACGTGAGCACTGTTCAGTGTCCCTGGGCACTCTCTCCGATACTGTTAACGCAGGCAATAAATTCAGCTTAAATAATAACGCTTATTTTTAAAATAAGCATTAAGCTTAGCTGGGAGCACTGTGAATTAAAGCCTCCCGCATCTGGACCTCATTGATTGTGCCCAGACTATTTGCTGAACCATTAACTCATTTCTTTGACCCTTTTGTCAATAAAGAGTAGAGCCTGCAAATTTACTGTTAGAGGCCTGTGTAAGGGTCAGACTGATGTGAGGCCTCCACAGCACACACAGGTTTTGTACTTCATGGTGTACACTTCTTCAGGAGATAACAAATAAAGCTGTGGGCTTTTGCTGAGCAGAGAGGATCTGTGAGCCAGCAGTTTTCTGGTTTCCATTTCCCAAGTGATTTAGGACTCAGGAGCCATTCCAAATAACCTAGAACACCTCTCAGTCATGCAAGGAAAGAGCTGCTACAGCTCTGTAGCAATCAATAGGAACTAAAACCTCTTCAGAATAGACTGTTTCCTCCTCCTGTTTGATCAGACTGTTCTAAAACACAAACCAAACCAGCACAAAGTCTTTATGTGCTATTCAGAGATTCATGGTTTGTGGCTAGCAGCCAGTGGCTTTCTCTTTACGCTGCCATTACAGTACAGCACCCTAGAATTGAAATTGTTCAATTTAGCCCAATTTACCTCAGTGTGCCATTCAATGAAATTAAGATTTAATGGTGGCCACCACTGTGTGAAAACCAAGGATTTCCAGAGATCAGGTTAAATGCCAAGGTAGCAGGGCTGCTCATAGACCTTTACTCCAGAGACAAAAGCATCAGACAAATGCTCTCCGAGAGAGGCAAGGGGTTTTGTTGGGAGCTTGAATTAAAAAGCTGGGCTGGGATTCTAGAAACCCTACAATGGACTTGAGCATCAAAGTTTGCTTTAAGCCCTCTTCCAGTAAACCAAGAATAATCTGACCTGGTCTAGCCCTTATCTGACTTCTCCATGTGTGCAGCAGGCACTCCGGAGTCAGGGCCATCTCCTATGCTGAGCCTACATAGCGTCTGTTAGAGCTGGTCTTTAAATGTCCTGTAATCTAAACAGTAACGTGCTGCTCAACGTTGTGCTCCAGGTGTCAGAAGTTCTGTCTGAGGAGAAGTGCCGTTTGTCGGTGAGCGGCTGGTTTCATGGCCCGTCAATAGTCAGGCCTGCACGCCACATCGAAGCTGCTGTGCCCAGGAGCCCACACATCCCCTATGATGTGAGTAACAAGCCTACATCTGCTTACCTGCATTTCTCTTTCTTTTGTGTCCCTGGAAGACCTGTTTTGGGATGCACCGATGCTGAGGGCTGCTTTAATCCCATTCTTTTTGTTTCCCATCCATAAATGCGTAGCTGGTGTCTTTCTTGTGGATCTTTCTTGACTCTGTACATGTTGCATACCTACAAAAGCGCAGAAAATACTCATGGCACAACTAAGGAAAAAAAGAAAGGAATGGAGTTTGTGCGGAGAGGAATCCAGCCCTGTGGCCAGCTGCTTAAGGGAGAATTGGGGAATCCTTTTTACTTTTGCAAATTCAGCAACCAAATCCATTTCCCTTTCAGCATGAAATCTTGTATGAGTGGGTGAATCTAGTTTATTTGGACATGGACTCCCAAGCTCAAATCCAGGAGGAATTTGAGGAGCGATCGGAAATTCTCCTGAAAGATTTTCTTAAGGTGAGCGCAGTGGTTCAAGCGGATGTGGTCTGCCAGAAGAGGTCACAGGGCTGGCAGGTACCATAGTTCATGCAGGCTGGGAGCTCAACGTTGAAGTTTCTGCACTATTTTTCTCACCTAGAAAGAGAAATACCAACTACTATGTGAAGCTTTGGAGAGCAAAGACATCCAGTGGAGTAGCCGGGGACCTGCTAATAAAAGGTGGGGAATGATGGCATCCTGCACCTGTTGATCAAGTCAAGCAGGAACTGCGGTGAGGCTGCACTGGTTGGTGCTGCCCCCACGGACCTGATCCCTCTGCTGTCTTTCAGGCTCTACAAGACAGCAGAGGAAGACGGCCTCCCCGACATCCTAAAGAAATTCCTGCAGTTCTTACGCTCTGAGGCCTTGTTTTTACTGCTTTCCAACTTCACTGGCCTAAAGCTGCACTTCCTGGCTCCCTCTGATGAGGATGAAGATGCTGGGGAAGGAAGAGCACCCAACACTGCTGAGCACAGCAGTCCCCAGGCTGAGCAGGCTGAGCACCACGCTCATAGCAGCTCCCACCAGCCAGACCAGCCTGACAACATCCCTGAAGCACCAGAGAGTGAGACACGGAACGGTAAGTCCAGCAGCAGCGTGAAAGGACTCGAGCAGAATCCTGACATTAAGGGTGTCAGCAGCAGAATTCCCAGTGACTTTCAAGGAATTAGCATTTTGTCTTGTACTGGCAGCAGCACAAATATGGGACATGAAGTATGTCAGACTGGGTCTCCAAAGTGACCATTGCAAAAGAATAAGGAATAAAATAATGACTAACTTAAAGATACCATTTTGAACAGACACAAGGGTGGGACTTCTGCAGGAGTTAAGGCAGGGGTGAGGAGGAGGGGTGTTAACTAATTGACCAATAATCTTTTGCCAGTAGTTACACTCCGGCTTCACATAAAGCAGATTCTTGTATGCGGCCAAATCAAAAGGAAGAAGGCAAACAGATCAGAAGATAATTAGAATACCAATTCCTAAAACTGGTGCCAGCCTAAATAGCCAGTTGTCAGCAATGAGATGTCATTGCTATAAAAGGTTAGGTTAATTCTGGGTTCATGGATTGGTGCTGTTCGTTTTAAATAGTGACTTTGAAGTTCAAGGGTAGATTTTCTGAAAATGCATATAGTGCACTGGGCCAGGCAAGTTAGTGGGCACTAGAATGAAAGGTAATTAAAAAAAACTGAGACCTTCTGAAAATCCCACCAGAGCACTTACCTGGTATGAAGGCGTTGTCTTTCTGATTTCCATCGCTAGTCATTTTGCCTCTTCTATCTGCCACATTCCGACGTGTCATTTTAAACTTTCATTTGAGGATTGAAAACTGGGTTAGAGCTATGAGAAAAACAAAAAGCTTCCCAAATTTTGACATAATTCCTGGGATGGCACGTGAAGAGCGAGTTCAGAGCACTCTCCTTGTTTCTCCACTGACCCATTTGGTGGTTTCAATCCTTCATGAACAGAGAGGTTGCTGGCTCTTGACATTTGGAGCTCTACTGTAAATCCAGGGAGGGACAAAAATATAAAGGCAGAAATAGTTAAACCAAAGCACATCATAGCTTGGCCCCACTCTTCCACATTGTTCAAAGCACGTAACTTAGAGGCATCTCTAGAAAAGAAGTTAGTGTACAATAAAATACAACATTCTTGTTTTCCCTGGCTTATTTGCTCCCTCTCCTAGGTTCGGGTGCCCCCATGTGCGCAGGGGAGCTGAGGCACTGGACCCACGGGCACTATACTCTAGTCCATGATACTCAAGCAACAGAATTTGCTCTTGACCTGCTCTTCTTCTGCGGCTGTGAGGGTAAGTGTACAAAAGAGAGATGTCGGTCTCTCCCTTACAAGGTTTGTGTAAAGAAGGGACTTCTGAATTCTCATCACTGCCAAAATAGCCAAAATTTCCCTGTTTTTTCCTACACAGAAGGGCTTTGTAGACTTTATCATAGTCCTTGTTTCTGCGTAAGCCCTGGTTTCAGTAGTCCTTACACACAGATTCGGGGCTGCGGCCTTAGGAGCAGCTTTGAGCTTTCCTGCTGGAGCCAGGAGATGGCGCTTGGGCAGAAGGAAAGGCTGCGTCTCCCAGACCTTTCCTCCCTAAGCAGTGGCTCTGGGCATAGCAGGGGTTCAGAACATCCACTAAAAGCGTATCCATGTCACCCTTTTCCTCATCAAACTTATCACTGTGCCTCCCATTCCCAAAGCCCTGGGTTTTCAAAAGCTACTTTAGGCATGTCTAGGCGTTTTAGGTCGATTGCTCGTTAGATAGTGGTGAAAACATATCTAAACAGAAGCATTGTGCTTAAGCTGCGCCCAGAATCCGCAGCTGAAACCACCTGGCACATGCTGGCAATTACATTGAAAGCCTTTTGCATATCTGCTCGGGCAGAACTGCTCTACAGGCGAGGAGCAGAGCACTAAGCAACCTTAAACAGCCCATCTGTGGCAACAGGCAAATCTAGTACATTTGCTTCGTTTCTGATTTGGGAAAAAAATAAAATAATAGACTGGCAGGAAGTAAACAGAATTGTACTGTATCCAGTAGCTGTGGGAAGTGGGATGGGAAAACGGCATCTCCAGGAAGGCTGGATGGAGCCTAGGTAGCATTGAACTTTCTGAGAATTTTTCTTTTCCCTTTTAAGACTGGGATCCAGAATATGGTGGCTTTACTTCCTACATCGCTAAAGGCGAAGACGAAGAGGTAAGGATCACATTAGATAAAGTTGTTGAGGGTGGAGAGGCATAACTGCGATTTTTTGTTACGCTAACATAATCCTGAGGCTACTTGGTATTGCGCTGGAGCCTTCCTGCCTGAATTAATGCTCATGGGTGTAGCTCTGACTTCAGCTTCCAGAGACAAGCATTCAGCATAAAGCTTAACATCCCAACAGTGCCCGATGTCACCTGCCCCGGGTGGCCCTGGGGAAGCCCTCCGAGGGGCACAAGGCTGTGGCAGAGGCGATGCTTTTCCCGGAGAGTGCTGTTTCCTAGGGTCACAGTCAGTAGCAGTGCTAATAAATCCAGAATCTCTTACTGTCTACTAAATACTTCAGGTTGAGGGGTATTAACATAGCGACACAGTTCATTTTCTAACACAAGACCTTTGTTCTGACTAGCTTTTGAAACGGTTCTGTTTGTTTGTTCCTCGGAATGATATCAAAGCCGTTTTTGTGAACCTAATTTTCTCCCTTACTTTCGTGTCTTCCAGCTGTTGACGGTGAATCCAGAGGAAAACTGCTTGGCCTTAGTTTATAGAGACAAAGAAACTATGAAGTTTGTGAAATACATCAATCATCGTAGCTTGGCATGCCTGAAAAAGCATCCGAACAGAACAGGATTTTGGGATTTTTCTTTTGTCTATTATGAGTGATGGTGCAGAGCGCGAGCATCGTGACACAGAAAATAGTGGTGGGGAGGGGTGGGGGCAGGTTTCTGTCCAGGTGTTCCGCTGGAGTTTGTCTAAGCCCAGAAAACTTCGCTGCTGATAACTTTCTCAAACCATATATGAGCTGTATCCTACTGTGTGGGGTCCAGGTGACTTTTTTAAACCGTACAAATGGAAATCCAGTCTTCTCCTGAGTCCACTGTAACACACACGACTGCTTTTAACGCTGCGTGGAGGGAGTCGTGGTCACACCATCGCACAACTCTCAGCTTTCCAGATGTTCTCTCATGGAAATAGTACACTGGGACGCATCTCTGATCTGTCAGGGTGAAAATTACAATTGTGATTTGCCCCAAGCTGATGACTCTTTATTTTAAAAAATTATTAAAAAAAAAAAAAGGGGGAAGTGGGTCAGCTAAATGCTTCAAACTCTGGTTGGGCAAGTTTTGTTACAAAATGCCCAAGACATTTTCTGGGGCTTAATTGTGTTCGCTGTTTGTAGAGGCAGCAATAAAGGAGCTGCCGTGGGAAATAAGAGGTTTTTCCAGCTACACAACTCCCTGAAGTTGGGAAGGAAGATAGTGAGGTATGATGCTGCTGGCATTGAGAAGGACCTGGCACTGTAACAAGGAGCAGGACTTTATCATGCTAAGTGCTGTGCAGACAGACCCAGATGAAGCCCTTTCTTCAAAGAATTTACAAGCTAAATAGACAAGAAAAAAAGAGCTGTTCCTGTGTACTTCTACCTGCATAGGCACGTGGGTACATGCTTCACCTGTGAAAGGGTCATGGCTCCAGCCTGAGATGGGGGCAGTGGCAAGGCAGTAACTCACGTCTTCCTAGCTTGGTGGTAGGAGGGTCCCCAGTGGCGTGGCTTCTCATCTTGTCACCCTGGGTTCTGGGCTCCACCGTGACTTCTGGAGATCAGCTCAGATCTTTACAGGCAGCAGACACCAAGGTTCTGTGGTAAACAGCACAAGAAGGGTGGTGGTCTTGGTGCAATACCTCACACCTACATGCATTTCCAGTAGGGCTCACCGGCCCCACGATGCCTGAAAGGAGGACTGTGCCAGGCTGTCACCCGAGGTGTCCAGCCCACCAAGAAGTGGTGCTGCAGAGCTGTGCTGGTTGCTCTGGGAAGCAGCCAAAGTGCAGAACACTCTGCCCTGGCCTGCATGTGCTTGCCTGAAATCTTTTTTTTTTTTCCCTCCTCTCTGGCAATGAAGAGACACAGGTGTACTTTGAGCTCATCCAAGCCTGACAGTGCAGGCCGTGGGCTTGCAGAGAGCTGGGAAGAGCTGTTGTTCCTCCTACTCAGGAGAGGGTACCTTTGGATTCGAGTTTGCTGCTTTTCCAGTGCCAGGCCTGTTGCTGAAGACCAGCGCAGTGTTGTAGGAGCACAGCTGGCAGCAGAGGAGCAGCAGAAGCTCAAGGCAAGGCTCACCACGTTGGCACATGAGCACTCTGTACCCTTTGTGGAGCGGGACGTCCTTTGGGCATGGCTTCAGGGAGATACAGGAGCAACAACCTCCAGCCACGATGCCCGCACGTGGGCAAGGTTTGAAAAAAGAACCACTAAAGCACGAAGCTGCTTCCAAAGTGAAAGTGGGCTGGCTGGCTGCTCTGTGCACTGCCAAGACTTGCTTGCTCGGTTTTAATCTTCCTTTCCTACTGTTTTATGCTACTTATGAAGACAAGAGGATGAAGCTAGAAACAAATCTTAGAACAAGGACAAGACTCTCTGGAATTGTTGGTTTCTGAGGCACAGCAGCTCTTGGGGAGAAAGTAGTTCTTCATCTGAGCTGCTCCAGTAGAAAGAGACAATGGAGTAATGGAGGTTAATAAATAATACACTAGAGGGCATACCAGCCTCTGCTTGAGCAAGCCTGTATCTCTGATCACACAGGGAGCCACCCTTCTGCCTCTGGTGACTGAGATGAAGTAATTTAAGGAGCCAAATTTGCAGTTAGCGTTCAAAGATTTAAAAATTAACACATCTCTGCTAGCCCAGCCTTTCTGTTTGGTCCTGAAAGCCAAAGTCACCCCCACTGAAATTTCAAATGACTTGAGCTACTCAGGGGAGAGGTCTTCATTTAGAGCCTGCACTGGTAACACGAGCCCTCTCTCTAGATTCTCTCGTTGGATATAACTCTATTTACAATTAGGTGTAGCTACTTGCAAAGTCCTCTGATCATTTTGGCAAGGAATATGAATAAATACATACGTACCCACAAAACGAGTAAGCAGGACAATACAGAAAAATAGGATCGAGAAGAGCAAATGAAGAGAGTTCGCAGAAACTTCATACCAGGCAAGATGACGTCATGCAGGCGTCGCGCAGCTCAGCTGTACAAGGACACACATTTCCTCACTGCATCTCTGAAGCCTGGCATTTGCTGCAGGGTCCCAGCAGCTTTCAGGTGCTGAAGTGCCGAGTTGCACAAATGCTTCACAACTAATTTTTTAGGGTTTGGTGGTTATCAGTTTGCCAAGGAGCTGGAAACAGGAACAATTCGATATGCAGCAAGATAAAGTTTAGCTGTAGACCAGACTAAGGGAATGGTTTTGACATTCATAAACATGCAGCAAAAAAATTCTGACATTGAGTATTCATTGAATTAACATTCATGAACATGAGCAGCAGCCCATGGGGCTTGGAAAAAAAAGGGGCTAAAATCAGATAACCTGTTGTCAGCTATCAGTTCCAGCATTTTTTTTAAATTCCAAACTGGAACTTGAATTAAGACATTGAAAAATCACTGCTACATAGACCCATGTTCAGCATGCGCTGACCCAGCAAGGTGTCTCTGCACTTCCCAGGCAGTGCAGGGGCCATACGAGGAAGGCTCCAGCCCAAAGGGAAGTTGCAGACAGGCACCGAAATGCCCCAGCAGGGCAGGACTGTGGTCTAGACCATATCCCCAGCACAGGTACCAAGGTGTGACACCACCAAAGCAACCTTGCCCATGATGTTTTTAACAACACACAGCTCTACCAGTGTGGTTTCAGAGGTTTTTCTATACTTGACCAGCAGTTTAACCTGCTGTGACCAGTTCCTCTCCTGTACCTGAGAATGGGATCACCAGGTGTTAGTCCTGGACTGAATCGTACCAGCCACTGATCTCCTGGTGAAGGTTCAGCCTACGCCAGCCAAGGGCTGCTTTATTTCTGCAGGCAACTGCAAACCTGGTAGAACTTCAGCTTACGGGACATGGATTTTACATTTGGCAATGATAAAATTTATTTTTACGGGAAAACAAGTAACAAAATTGTTGTCAGAAACTTAGCCAGGGGAAAATCAGCCTTATCAGAGGTCTGGACTGTGACCGAGGGACTGACCTCACCGCCAAGAGCAAAACAGAGCTGGGACTGGAAGCACCTGGTGCGCAGCCCTGAAAATCAGGCTGATGGGAAAGCTGCTTTCTGATCAGAGCCACTCTCTTATCATCCAGCAGACTACATAAATTTAAGTAAGCAAGCACGAGGATTTTGAACATCAAGAACAAGAGGTTGAAAGAGTGGGAACAGGTACAACAGGTGGCAGAGAGCCCAGCACTGATGCCAGGAGACTGTTCCATAATCAAGCTTTAAGACTAAGCTCCCTTGCTTAGAACAGCATGGGTGGCTCCCCACCCTTTTTGAAGGAGCTGGATTTGACTAACAACCAGGTTCTTAGAAGGAGTCAAACAAGCTCCTGCCGCAGATCTGAAGCAACAGTGATCCGTGCTTTCAGCAGCACAGTTCTCCATGTTGAAGGGGCCGTTTTGGGGATTGAAAACATGCAGCAAGAATTGTGTTCCTCCTTCAGTTGGTTGCATGCTCACCCATTGCTCTGTAACAAATGGGCTGCTGGCTTTAATTCAGCAGTGGCAAGTGAGAGACCAGTTACAGGATGCAAATATTCACAACAATCCTGAGAAGCTATCCAAGAATTTTGTTTCGCAGAGCTGGACTACCTCCTCCCCACCCGCGTTGCAAACACCGGTCCAGGCAGTGGTAGGTGTGACGAATGGCACGGGAGCTAGGAGCCCTGGGGCCCACCTTCCATCCTGTTCAGGCTATTTTTAGCTTCTACAAGAAATTTGCTTTGGCAAAGGTTCTAAAATCATTAGATCTAAGATAGAGCCATATTGAAATATTTCAATTCAATTCTAAGAGATCCCACAATTAATAAACTGGTTTGAGCCAGGAGCCAAGACATTTTTCAATACTTTCCTCTTTTGATCCCATTAATCACTGCCAACTCCTCCTAAGTATGCACCAAGCTTGGATGTGCAGGTGTTTTTTTTTTGGTCCTGAAATGCCCACCACAGGATCTGCAGGGTTTTTTTTCTCCAGCAATAGCATGGAACCAGTAGCTGGAAGCAAAATTTCCTGCAATCCAGGTGTGAGGAGAGTGTCGGTATGTAACAGACCACTTCCTACCTGAGTGGATCCTGGAGCTAGACAGCTTTCAAAGATCTTCTGGTTTAAAAGCCAGCAAGGAGATGTTATCCCTTTGGTAGTTCTAGCACGCTGAATTGCAGTTAACCTAGAAAGCAGCACATCCCTGCAATGAACCCCAGAATTCCCCAACACCGAGTTCAAGTGCTTAGCGTGCACAGAAACTAGATGGCAAAACCAGAAAAGTCGTCTGGGTTGTCTTTTTGATTTTTTTTTTCAAGAAATGAATGTAACCGCACGCATCTCCCCAACTAAATCAGAACACAAGCAGTCAAACAAGCAGTCTATGTTTTAATGGAAAAGGCCCATGCCTTAACTATAAAATATATTAAAATACATAAATAAGTTACTGTAAGAAAAATAACTGTTCCAAAGTTATACTCTGTCTTGCATAAATACAACATCTACACTTAAACTCTGATGCTTTTTTCACAAAGCTTTGGCCTGCATAACGTTTCTCACCTGACGGCTTAGCTAAAATGCTACCTCTGCGATTTAAGTCCCCCTCCCGTGGGGTAAGGGACTGAATTAACCGCTTGTCATTACTGGGCTGTTATCTGCCCGCTGCATGGCAACGCTGCCTCTGTGCAACTGCTGCTCCTCCAGTCATTTTTTACGAAGAGGCTGTTCCCACACGCATTATCCTGAAGAGCATGTTGAAGTTGTTGCTTCTTATTGCGTCCCGACAAGCACTGATCACTTGTGTTTTAGGCTTGCCAACTGTAAAGAGTAAAAAAAAAAGGAAAAAAAACCCACTTCAGTTACTGAAGCAGCTTATAAAACTACTTACTTGATCCAGTCTCAAAATCTGGGGGTTTCTTTCAAGTGTTTTTTAAACTCACAGTGAAATGCCATCTTTTTTGCATTACATAAATGAAATCCTCTCTTTAAAGAGGAATCATCTGTACCTCTATTACAAGGTAGCTTAAAGGACTTGTTGAAAGGGGAATGCTATAAACAGACAAAAAATTACCTCCTTCCCCAAAGACCTACAGAATTAATAATATAGATAAAAAGCCCTGCTTAAGGTGATTTTTTTTTTCATGCAGAATTATAAACTAAGAACTGAAACATTACTTTTAAAATGTTTTTAAGATTGATACTGGACACTCACAGTTGACTGTCACAGGCTGTAACATAAAAATGAAAAACTAAATTAGAAGAAATAATTTAAGGCCAAAAAGCCTGAAGTCATTTAAGTCACCCAGGTGGACTCTGAGACACATCCACCTCACTGGGGTACAAGACTCCCTGTTCCCTCCAAACACACACACACACACTTACCACGTAACCGCCCAGCCCTCTGGATCGCCTGATTCACAGCTTTCAGATTATTCAACAGCTCCGTGTGATTGTTGCAACGAATTTTGTACTGATTTATTAAATCTCTGTTAAGATCATACAGCTCTGTGTAGTGTGTCTTCATGTTTTTCCTGGGGGGAACAAATCAGTCCAGTTATTTGCATCTCCGGGGACAAGAAAGTCATTCCTGGTTTGTCAATATAAAGGTGTAGCAAGGCACAGTTGTGATGGCTACCTCAGTTACCTGCATATCCGCAAGCTACAACACAACAGACTTGTCTAGACGTGTTGATTATATTCATTATTTCACTTGGGGAAAAAAATGGTCTGTTTTTGCAGTGACTTTATCCAGCAGCCCAAAGAGGAGATGCCACTTTCCCCCGTGAGCTCAGGCCTCTTTTCTGCTGCTCTTGACAGTCAAAATAGGACACTGGCAGAACACAGCAAGTCAGAGTGAAAGGACATCTAAAATTTCTCTCTCGGCATTTTCAGAAGTTCAGACACCACAGACAGCTTTTACTGCCTTCTTCCCTCAATGTACCTTTCCTAATGGATCTCACCATCCCAAAGATGAGGGGTGTAAGTAAGCCCTTGCCCTTTTGCCTTCCCCAGACTGGTTTTCCAGCTAAAGAGGAAGACAAGGCTCAAGGAGAGCTCACAGTGGGACCAGGAAAGGCACCGATTCCACATCAAGAGTTGCAAATAAGCAACTCCTGTATCACAAAATTTATTTTTTTTACTCTTTTCTGCCTGAAAGGAAAAGAGTGGCCCTTCTAAACCCAACACACACCAGCTAAGCAGCAATCACTCACATGTCTCCCAGGAGTCGGGCATCTTCGGCCTGAACCAGCATGCTGCGGATGAGGTTGGAGCGTTCGGCCATGTCGGCAGTGAGCCTCTGGTTCACCGCGTGGTGCTCGTCCACCTGGCCAAGGCAAACAGCCATGAGAAGGGCCTCTGGCACTCTGGGCATACAAGTAACTTGTTCAAGATAAACCTTGGCTCACTGAAGTAGGAAATAACGTCCCAACTTAACCTACTGGCATCCCTGGGACCTTTCTCCTTCCCCTCACGCCCTGGCTGCTAGAGCAGTACCCTGTCCCCCCCGAACAGGGTGGTCAGGCTGAGATACACACCGTGTGCCCTGAGCCCAACCCACAGCTCACTCTCCCGTACTTAAATTATTCTCAACAACCAGCTGATGGGGACCAAGCGCCTGTTCTACAGAATACAGAACAAACAGAACGCTGAGGGTGTCCCAGTGTCCTTCACAAAGGAATCGGCAAGCCTTTGCCAGCTGATTGCCACCAAGAAAATAAAGCAGTTTGGAGATTCTCTCATATAAATGCCTCCAGTGACTGCTCAGCTGTCAATTTAGAGACACCTGATGCCTCCTCACCTTGACCAACACCTTCCGCAGCTCCTCAAAGTAAGCGGGGAAGTCTGCTTCCACCTGCAAATCTTCGATGGCCAGAAAGGAGGCCAATGACTGGATAATGTCACCAGCTAGATCAATATCATCCGTGTTGATGGAAATCTGTCAGAAAAGAAAGAGAGCACTGCAGTGCCCTTCCAAGCCGAAACATCTCCTAGAATGGGCTGCCTCTCAGGCAGTTACCCAGGCTCCAAGCAGTTCATTCTATCAAGAGGCAAAATAGTTGCATGAGCTTGCTTAAGCTCTACGGCTTTCAGTAGAGGAGACACTAATTTCAAAGGGGCTTTTATTCAGGCCCAGGACAAGAGGCATCCATGCATACAGGACCAGTGCAAAAGTTACAAACAGGCTTTGGGCCTCAAATTATGGCTCCCTGAAACCACGCTGTGTGAATACAGACACCTTCCTACAGATGTGTAGGTTAAGTAGTTTTGTTCGTTAACAGGTCCTGAAATTTCACCCACCAACGGTAAACAGGCCCAGAAGTTTCCAAAAACATCCCTAGAACAGGAGCACTTCCTTTGCCTGGTCAGTCACCCTTCACTTTTACTGCCTCATATTGGCACCACCCTTAAGTTTCATCTGAGTATAATTAAATGCGTGTTTCGCTCTGTCCCTGAAAGTACTCACCTCTCCGCCGGGCTTGATTTTGATGCAGAGCTGACCTGCATTACGAAGGGAAGTGAAGCAAACCTGAAAGGGAACACTCTGAAACTCTGCATCCTCTGGCAGCAAGAAGCTCTGATTCAGCCACATAACAATCTTGCAAAAACAAAATGAAGAGTATCAGCAAAAACAAAATGAAGAGTATCAGCCACCAGCTGTGTGGAAACCCTGGAGAACAACGCAACATCCCTGCACGTGATGTGCACCAGGGTGGCTCCATTCAGGAAATGTCATTTACTAGATTTCATCCCCTAAACGCATGTCATGAACTTGTCAGAATGAGGGCAGTTGACTCCCTGCTCCAAAGCTGAATGTTTGTAAGAAAATCAAATCCCACAACCAGAGACCACAGCCCAAGCTCAAAACATAAGCCCAGGCCAGACAAAGCTGGGAAGCAAGGCTTGATTTTACTGCAAGAATTTAAAGGAAGTTTTGTTTCATCTTGGATTTTGCCTTGATCATTTCATTTAATGCAGTAAAATTCAGGCAAATATGGCAGAGCCCTGCAGTTATGAGGGAAATGACCAGCTCTAATTACTGCTGTCCCACCATTCAGATCTTTTAGAACCAGAGCTACAGCACTGCTGCTCATCTGTGGTGAAACTGAGCCAATACCTGGGCGCCATATCGCCTTTCTCCTGATCTTTGCTCATTTACAAAATTCCTCTCTCACTACAGGGCTCTTGCCACTGGCATTCCATCAGTTGTCACACAGCAAACAAGATAATATCTGAAACGTCTCATGATCTCGGGCTATTAGTTCCTGCAGGAATTCCTGAAGCAGGAAATGCCTCAGTAGAGGCATCTTTTAAAGGAGAAAAAAAAGCAATGAGTCAAGTCGTAACACCCAGAGTCCAAAGGCCAGCAGCGCAGCTCACTGCATAATTTTTCCCTGGCTCCAGAAGTCTCAGGCCAATTGCAAACCCTCCACCTGTAGTGTCTGTCCGCAGGACAGGGGAATAGGCAGCAGAGCGCAAACTCACCCTTTGGGGCCTCTCATTTGTCGTACAGTTAACGAAGCTCAGGGGCTCCGTGGCCGAGTCTGTGCTGCTCAGGGCATACATGGAGAAGCGGGAAAGCTGTCTTGTCAACTCGAATACATGGAACTGTGTGCTGGAAGCAATCCAGAGGAAAAATGGAGGCAGTTACCAACAAACCAGAGATTCACCTCTTGCACAGGTTCCCAGTTCTTTTTTAGCTGGCTGCTGACATCAGCAGCTTCCAGCTACACAATCAGCTGCTTCATGTTTCCCAGGATAAAAACACTGGAACTTGGAAATTCCAGAATTATCACATCATGAGGTTGAATGGTTCCTCCTCCACTGCTTCCACTTTCCATAATCCTTCCAATGAGATACATTCTCTAGGCTCACACATTTACCGTATTCCTCATTGATGTGACTGGATATTTTCTTTACAGGTTCAGTGAAGTCTCATTTAAAGCAGTAATAAAGACAAATAGAGAAATTAAAGAGGGAATTTAGTCCCATACGTCCTTTCTGCAGCTGCTGGCTAGCTCTCAGAATATGCCTCCCTGTCCAGAGAAAGGATGCAGCTTCCTGGGGCACCACCAGTTCCAGCAGATATGAGCAGGGAGAAACTTGTTTTCACGTGTCATTTTCAAGGTAGCTTGGATAGAGCCTCTGTCTCCCTTGATTCCCTCTGCAGACTCACAAAAAGGCACTTCTCGCACAAGAAATGCTCACTGCTCCCATAAAGGCAGAGCTGGAGCACAGCAGAGTGACTCCAGACCATTTAGACTTTTGTCCGGAGAAGAGCTCAGCATCACAGATGCAACAGAGTTTTTAAGGAAGCATTCCACCTCTCCTTCCAGTAACACAAAAGCAAGGCACCAGGGAACTAACAGTGCCCTTCCCCGGGGACAAGCACGAAGCCACATCACTGCTGTTTCCTGGTCACACAGCCCTGGAGACCAGCAGAGATCACACAACACAGAACTCACCTGTTCCTGTAACCCACGAAGGCTTTGATGTGCAAATCCACAGGGACATCTTTGGGTGGAGTAAGGGGAACACGAACACAGCCCGAGAGGTTCTGGAGACTGGGGTGTACGACGTGGCTCTCTCCTTCAAATATGCCCTCAGCAAAGATCAGCACGGCACGGATGATCGTGTCTTAGCAACAGAAGAAAAATCAGTTCCCAAATGAGAGCTGTCCTCTGGCAACAAAGCACCACTGCTTCCAGAAATAAGCATGGTTCATTCTTTACACCTCTCTTCTGAACTGTCAAAATATCCAGACGACCAGCCCTGCCATGTGTGGACCTGACCGCATCCTCAGCACAGCTGGTGCTAGGTCAGTTTGCTATCCTGAGGTAGTTCAGTTTTGCAAATAAAAGGAAGCAGTTCTAGGTTGATGTTTAGAGTTAACACAAAGGAGTGTTGCAGGGATCACCAAGAATCATTTGATCCATGTAAAATGTTAATTGCCTTAGAAAATAATACATAAAAAGAAATAAATTTCATCAAACTCCCCTCCCCTGAGACCCATCACAAGAACACAGCTCGATTCAAAACTCTGTGAAAAGAAAGCAACCACAAAGGGGAAATTACAGACAATAAAGGGGAGACAGGCAAATCATTGGCTAAATATAACTGAATGTTTGCAAGTGTTTACATGAAATTAATGTCAACGGTTGCAGGTTACCACTCACCATTTGTGGTGGAAATGCAGAGCTCCACATGGGCAGACTGGCTGTCAGAGCCCAGATTAACAGAGAGGGCTGTCTGCAGTTGGGTGTTTGCTGGAATCACACCTCTTTGCCCATCAGCTTCCTTCGACTGGGCGCTCAGTTCAGCCTGTCATAAAAACACATACCCTTCAATATCAGGATTTCAAGATTCTCATTCAAGCAACCTAGAAAACACACACGTTAAGTCAGTTCTCTTTTCTTGCAGGAGAAGGCTGTTCCCAGATACTTCACACAGCTACAAACAGCGGCGGGATTAGGCACGAAGCTGTGGATGCTTGTGCTACGATTTGTTCAAGTGCTTTACTGTCAATGGAGCTCAGCCTTTATTCAAAAAAGCACTTACATACATTCAATTCTAAGCACAAGCTTATAAAATCCCATGCTTTTTGCTATGGTGGGCATTTACTGTTCAAATATGAGTTTGCTCTTTCCTCAGATTATTTTTCAAAGCTCTTTATTCCTGCACCATCACCACCAAGCCACGTGTGCTTCTGCCACCCTGGCAGTACTCCCAGCCCTCACCCAGTTACCTGACCCTCTCACACAATCCCCTCTAACCAACGAGTTCGCTTTACGTATTGAAAATTGTAATTTGCAGACACATACCAAAGCACAGGGCTGAACAGAATCCAGCTCTAAACACAACTGCTTTGGCAAGCCAAAGGAGCAAGGAAAATGTTGGTTAGAAGAACACAAAAAGCAAGTTCTGAACTTGCACAAGGAGCAAGCCAGATGCAGAAGCAGGAATCCCCAGCGACAACCTCACTGCACCCTAACAGGTTATAGCTCCGACTTGCCTGGACTGCCCCACGACGGCTTCCCAGATTACTCCGGATTTATTGCAATAGGAAGGTGTGTTTTGGCCCTACGCACGGTCTAAGTAGTACCTTTGCATTTTCCTCATAATTTCTTAATTCCAGCAGCAGATTTTGTTTCTTTTGACTAAGTTCTCGGATCAGATCTTGCTCAGCACTTGTATCCATTAGGTTTCCTTTCATCTCCTCACCTCCTGGCAGATAGCCTCGGACTGTACAGAAACAAAACAGCCAGTTTCAGCAAAGTCTTTCACAGCCTTCTCCAAACTTTAGTTTTTGTAACAATACCCTGTTGTACCACCTCAACAGTATACACGAGTTCTGGTCTTCAGATGGTACCATTTGGTTGAAAACCTGAGCACTGATTTAGACCCACAGAGGCTCCAACTTTCCTGGTGGTCAGGACAGGAAAATTACATGGATTAAAAAAATACAAGAAAGAAAAAAAGGTGAATTTCCAAGCTGTCTTTAAGCTGTCTTCACCTGACCAGACAAGTGCAGCGCCTGGTCCTTTTGTGAGATGATTCCCACTGTAATCATTCTTTCAGGTGCTTAGGCAAGTTCGCAATTATGCAAAGTTAATAAAATGCGTACCTGGATTTCTAGAGCTGGTCAGAGGAGCTGTTACTGTCTGGAAATTACTAAGTCACTGTCAATCAGGCAGTAAAAAAAGATTTACCCACATGAGTTTTTCCCCAAATCCAAGGAAACTTCACTTCAAGGGGTAAGACCTGTTTCCCAGTAGCCCACTGGAGCACAGAGTTATGTAAATATCTCTAACTTCTCCACTTCTGTGGAGACAGAAGAGGTGAACAGATTACGAGAGAAAGACGCTTGCTATAAACTTCCATTCTGCTCCAGGGCTCTGACTGCAGCTCACAATGAAAGCCAGGGACAAAAATCTTATACCTGCAAAGAATACGCTGCCTGATTGTGTAACCCCTGTAAAAAGTTGCAGGGAACTTGAAAAGCACTCAGAACGCACACCGTGCTCCGATGAAAGCACCCACTTTATTAATTCTGAGTGAATCATTCACTTGAGAGCAACACCTAAAACGCACTGAAATACAGAAGAACGCCTCATGTGAAAAGGATGCTGGCCCCAACTAGAACTCTAATAACAAGAACTACATAACCCTGACAACAAGGCTACTGCTATTTCCCAACACTTAAAGGCTCCAGCCTAAAGCGATCGCCATCATGCCAAGGTTTGTTTACGACGGACCCATCAGAAAAGGATGATCACATTCAGTGATCACACAGCCCTGCGAGGACAAGTTACCTTCAGAACTGTGTAAAATGTTCTCTTGTAAGCTTGGGAAAAAGCTTTATATGCTGAAGCGCAAGCGCAGCAAATCCGCGTGGCCTGTGATTAAGACAGACAGCAAAACACCGGGCTATTTAATGAGGATGGGCTTTTGTTCCAAACGGGCTGTGCCAGACCTGCTCGTCTCAGGCCACTGACGCCAAGCAGTCGGATGATCATGCCAGTGTCTTTCCTGGAGCCATTCCTGCAAATTCACGCTGAGTTTATTTAAATAATCCATGATCATATTTGTTTCCACTCACAGGAGCCAGGTCTGACTTCCTGAATGCACGGTGGGGTAAATCCACCAGTTATCCAGTTTTAGGATAGCTTTTCCCAGGAAACAAAGTGTTGTTTATATCTACAATTTCTAACATGAAAACTACTAATTTTTAAAAGAAAACCAAAACACCTCCCCATAGCTCTCCAAATACCTTTACCCTCTTTAAAGCAATCAAAAAATTATCATGTACAGAGAAAAAAGATTTCTGATCCATGCATCTATAATAATGTCGCCCGAAGAACTACAGTTTGTACTGAATGTAGTCATCTTCGCATGGGACTTCTTCCATCAGGCAAATTAATTTCGATGACTTCTTGGATGAATCCTGTCTGCAGATAGCGTAACTCAAAATCCCCTTAACTTCATACAAAGCAATGGGAAATTTGGCAAACAAAAGCACTATGTAACTGAAACAACGCTTAGCTAATCTGAGATGATGAGATGTGCCTGATGTTATCGTGTATTGAATTAACATCCTGAACAATGCTCTTACCTTCACCGTCAACCGAACAGCAGATTAACTGGGTGCTCCCATCCATTCTGTAATCCCCCTCCACCACTCCTGCAACTGAGGAAGCAAAGTTGTCCTTAAAGATGACCTCCCCAGTTCGGTCACTGCGTGCATCAACCTGGAACAACACAGAGTTCCAAGGCACAGCATGAACAGAGAAGCTAACTGACACTAAAATATGTGTTGTGCCATCCTCTGAGCTGCTAACCGAAAGCCGGCTCTGCTGACAGAACTTGCAGCTCTGTCGATCAGAACACCTCTCATAAAAAAAACACCACCCAGAAAAGGCCTCTAGACGAGACTCGGCTAGAAGGAACAGCTCTTCAGAGATGCTTCCCCAAGTTACAAACAAGGGGAAGGCAAGAATGGGACTGTGAGCCTGCACTAGGAAGGTTATGCAGGCGTGGATGCTGCGATGGTGGGACTAAACGAGAAATAATAGTGCACTATTTACAATCTCTCCTCTTAGCTGCAGCCCTTGCGTGATGAATTATCTTTATACACAAATACCACAACCTTTAATCATCTTTCTTTGGAGAAGCACAGTGAGGAGGGCTCAGTTCTGTGCAGTTTGGCTTTTCCACAGCACACAACCCTGCATTACTCTTTCTAGGAGCCAGGGACTGTTTCAGACCAACAAGCAGAGTAGAGCCTGCCAGTGGAAAAGAACAGAGAGGAGTGAAGCAAGGAGAGGTTCTCTCTTTAACAACGCCATATACCTAATCTAACATAAGTTACAACATATCTGGGATCTAGACTGCCAGCTTGATATGAAGTTAATTAAATTTCTCCAGGCTAATCAGAGTAATGAGAGGTGTGAAGAAAAAAGCACAGCTTTACCAGAGGAAAAAAAAAAAAAAAAAAGAGAGAGAGAAAACAAATAACCTGGCAAGCTGGGTCCAGGAGAGATTTGGCAGCTGGAACAGTCATTTCTGGCAAACGGGAACATACCAAGCAACAGGATTAAGACTGAGCTGTATAGAATGTCTTTGCATAAAATTAAATAATCCTTGATTAATGCTCCCATAGTCAAGAGTGACGCTGCTCTCCGGTTACATAACCCCTTTGTCCTCCCTGTAGTTTGAGAACATGCAGGAAACGTCACAGAGGATTATCAGCATGTCCTCAAGGCTCAGCTGAAAAGACACTGAAGAGCTCTAGGATGTGGCACATGATCTCTGCTACCACACCTTAGCAAGTGACTCTGAGCTAAGCAGAGGAAGCAGCTTTTCTCTGATCTTGCACTTGGCACAAGATTCACCACCCAAGTTAGGTTTAGTGCAACAGTTCTGTGGCGCTCGTCTTTCAACAGTCTGTAATTTTTCGTCTGTTCTCCAAACAATTTAACAGCTTGGTTCAGTTGCTGCTTCCAGATTTACAGCTCCTCGTTTCACCGCCTCATATAAACTCACCTTCCCATTGGACCAGCCAGTGATCAACTCGCGCACGCCGTCTGAGTTTAGGTCAAAGGCATGTATGCTCATTGCAAGGTTCTTAGACTGAGGATAAAAAAAGAAAAAAACATATCAAGCTTGGGTACATTTTCTAAATTGCACATGCAGGACAGTGGAGTGTGACGTGCTACAGAGATGACAGAAAGGAATACAAAAATGTCTCTTCTCGGAAAGCACAAGCATCCATATCTCTCAGGTCACACATGTCTCAAACCCTAGCCCTGGCACTACAAATCTAGTCCATTGCTCTCAAAGGACCTGATCTTTCCTTTAAATACATTTTCATCCAAGGAGATGGTTGGAAATCACAAAAACAAAGTGTAAAAAGCCAAATTCTCTAGGGAAAAAGAAAATAAAACATCGTTAGCATAAAACAAGAGCACTGAGGAAAGTTGTTAACCTCTTCCTGCCACCTCCCAAGGAATCCTTTTTATTATTATAATAGACTGTTCTAATCTGTATTATATCGAGAATATTAAATGAGCATCAGAAAAGGATCTTGTCAATATGCTTTGCTGCAGCAGCAAATAGCTCTTGGTGCAAAAAAATTAGCTTTGAACATGGACAATGCAAGATTAATTCAGTCTCCAAAAAGCAGTTCACTGATTCAACAATACAGCCAGAGGCATTTTCTAACAGTGAACTCAAATTTCTCTGTTGTTTAAACAACCCTGCAAAGCTGAACCATCCTTAGTTGTACAGTTCTACAGTGCTTAAGCCATCATCAACAGTCCCAAAAGCACTGAAGGAACTGACATGGTATTAATTTTGCATGTCTCTAGAAAAATAGGTAGATTACATAAGAACAAAATTACATTAAGTTTGATGCCTGGCAGAAAATTTCAAATTCATCTAAGGAGTCAGGGCAACATCACAATGACTCGAGACTAGGCACTAAATCTCCTAGCAGCCTCCAAGCTTTCAGTGATGATATTTCGACTGCAGTCTCACCTTAATCCTCCAGTAACGGGCCGTCTTGTCGTAAACTCCAACCGTGCCGTTAGAAAGAGCATAGCCGAACCGGCTGCCGTACATGGGGCTGAGAGCAGTAATCGTCTGGCGGGGGCAACAAGGGAGAGAGACAACACAGGAGTGAAAATTTCCGCATCTTCCGAGCAACAGAGAATAGACTATACCATTTCTCTATCAACAGAGAACAGGCTATACAATCTCTTTATCGTATGAACCGTACGACACTTAAACAGTAAATAAATCTATTGTAGGAAGCATTAAGTGCTGAAGTAACTGTTTTAAAAAATCAGTTTGAAATCAAAGGCCTCGTAAGACTTCCTCACACAAGCTGCATTGCCGGTGTGAAGACACACTGCAGCAAAGATTGCAGAATTACCCTCAAAACCATGTACTCTGACCAAATATTTCCTGTCACAAGCAGCAACACAACTGCTCGCAGGGAGTCTGTGGTCATCAGTGCTAATACATTATAAACCTGCTCCAAACACACAACATTCCTTAAGCTTCATGAGCTGAGGATGCTAAAGAGTTCAACTTCACATGGGTTGGGAAAACCCTAGAGCTATTATTGGTAAAAAATCTTTGCCCACGATTAGCAAGATAAAAATTAACAGCTCCCACAGTTGGACTTCTTTGGAAGACAATGAGAACACGAGGTTAGGTGTTACCTAAGTAACAGCGCCAGGGAAAGACCCGAGAGTCATAAATCAACCTGTTTCTCACTCCTTTTAAAACCCATTACCTCACAATTCTTCACCGAGCTAAGGCTCTCAGTGCTTGGAAATGTAGGTTTTACCATGCACTAAGACTATGAGACTTCAATGTCAGAAGGAACAATTGCAATTACCTCTCTGTACCTTCTGTACAACGCAGCACAGATTTCTTTAAATTAAATCCTTGTCCAACTTCTTAAAACTCAGCTGATTGCTCCTTGATTTTTTATTTTTTTTTACCATAAAACAGGGTTTCCAAACCCTTTATCCTTCCCTCTCACAATCTTCTCCAAAGCCTTTCCCAAGAATCAAACCTCTAAATTGCAAGCACCCAGTACGGACAGAAGAGTCCAGCAACAGTCAGAGTTGCAAAGGTAGCAATACTCCCTTCATACTTTATTGCCCATTTATAAATTCAAGAATTACAACAGTCTGTGGGCTTTTGTTTCACCAAAATAAGTGATTAGAAGCAGGCCTGGTAGAGTTAAGATAATGGTTGGATTCGATGACCTCAAACTTGTTTTCCAGCCACAATGATTCTATGATTAAACGCAGAAAATGTAAACTATTCAAGTCTTCCAAAACGAGCACAACGTGTAAAGCCATTGTTCCCTCAATTTACCTTCCTACAAAGAAAGGTTTAGACGGAACTGCATCCTTTTACATCAGAACAGTAGGGTTGTAACAGGCCTCCCGAGACTCTGCAGGTGTGACTTTAACACGGCTCTACTGTGGATCTGGAAATAAATCACGCACAGGAGCGAGAGACCTCTAGCTTCCCTTTAACCAGAAATCACGACGTGACTCCCGACTGGCCGCTGCACAGACAGGGGAACGCATGACAGGCCCCGCTGTAATTCTAGCTAGAGTAACAGCTTCCTTTCCCAGAATGCTGCCTGGATTTGCCTTTTATAGCTCTGCTAAGTGGTTTAACAGTTAACTAAGCCTTTTAGTCTCAATTCGGGCAGTGGGCAGACCTCAGATCTTCAAGGACAAAGGTCTGTAATGTGTCCTGACTCTACCCTGGGCCCTGAAGTATCATGAGGAGGCTAAGAAAACTCCTAAATGTAATGAGGAGGCTATGGTACTCCCTCCCGAGCAATCAAAATTTAACAGTGGGGATCTTCTCTCAGTTTTTAAGCTAAAGAGCAACTTCCATGTCTTTTATTTATCATTCTTTAAGCATATCTGCCCCAAACTTCACTTTGCAGCCCTCTAGGCACAGTGTATAACCCCAATTGCAATATTAAGCCAGTTTTGCCCAGGCAGCCCTCTTCTAACCCACCATGTCTGGATACACACAGGAGCAAGTTACTTTGTCACAATTGTGTCCACACATTGGAGGAAAACCAAAGGCGCTTGCTCAGAAGGCACCAAGAGCTTCAATCACAATTCAGTGCCCTTCAGCACCTTTGCACAGGGTACTGACCTTCAGTCAAGCAAGCTATTTTTCTCGACCTAGCAAAAGGTTTGTAAGTACATAAAGCAAAAAATGCCATGCATAACAAAAGACATTATTAATCTCTTAACTGGTGCAGCTCTAGCCGAATATACTGTGCCAAACAGTTAAGTAACTACTTAACTCTACACAATAAATTCGAACCAGAGAAGCTTTACAGCACACACCGCTTTCAGCTTCATCAGCGATTACGATAAACACTGGCTGAAAGTTACTCACCTCTGTCTCTGACATTTCTGCCACAATCTCATCTTCTTTAAACACCCGGATGTCAAAATCTTCAGAGCCAACAAGAAGCTAGAGAAACAAAAAAACAAAAATGTTTACCTTAAAAATAGTTATTCAAGCTAAGGAAACTGAAAACCAGGACGCAGGAGGCAAATAAAGATTCCAGGTCCAGCAATGAAGAGGTTTTAACAGTTCTATGAAAAGTTGCCAGGGGCACAAAACGTCAAGGCAAGATTTTGCAAGTTTCCCATTGTCAAACCTTTTTTTTGTCAAGCTCCACACTACAAAAGCCTAATGAAATATTTGGGGCAGGAATGAGAAAAAATACTTTGGAACACCACGGCTATACTCTTTTTTTACTCTGATTTGGTGTTGCAATTTGTAACTGCAATTACGCACATCAAAAATATTAGGTTGCCCGTTTTGAAGCGGGAGACCTGCAGCTCAGTTCTGACTTGTACTACATGGGTTCAGAGAAACCGCAACTGGAATTTGAAAAGGGAAGAAAAAAGCTTTCCCCCCAACTCTTTGGCAAAATGGGAGAAAGTAACCTGTATCAATCTCAAACCATAAGAACAATAAACCAGTTTTGCACACTACTAAATGACAGAAGTCTATTCATGAAGTTTTAAAATTTGTCCATTTTAAACACAGACATGTTTTTACTGAGGCAGAAGGAATGGACATGAAGTCAGCACATCCATCTACCAGATAAGACACAAAGTGATAAACAATTTAGAAAGATGTTTCTCTGCATTTTCTCGGAACTTCAAGTTTTAAACCAGAGCCAGTTTCAAAAAAGCCACAAATAAAACAAAAAAAGAATTACCTACATAGTTAAGACGAAAAAGAACCCTAAAAAAAAAAGTCTCAGCAAATGCATAAGGGGCTAACTGGCAGGGTAAGTGGTTGGATAATGCATCCAACTCTGCTTAGCTCAAAGTACCATCAGATTACACCAACTGCTGAGAATGAACCTTTCTTGAGCAGAAAAAAATAGCAAAACCACAACCAAAAAAACTCAACCAACTTAGAAGCACAAGTGCAAAACATTTACAATTAGTGCAACAGATCAGTTTCCCAGTTTATGAACCTTTATAACAGTCTCCCTTTTCTACAACCACCTCCGAGCGCATTAAAAAACCCACATCCTAAGAGAAGCTGTGCAGAAATTGATTGGAAAACCTGGATTTTTTTCACTTCCCCAAGATCCCAATTGAGCAAACATTCTGTTTCAGTTCAGTATTTATAAAAAAAAAAAAAAAAAACCCACACATAAAGGGTGCATGAAGGGTGCAGAGGCCCTTTACACATTGCTGTAAACATTACACAGTTGAAGTAAGCATTCCAATAATGAGAGAAGTTTTCCTTTACAGCCAGCAATCCATTCACTAGAGCAAGGCCCTCATGTCCTGTCAAGGACTCCAAATACACCAAATTTCAGACCCTACGAGCAGTGTCACAGACCAGAGCCGCTCCCTGTACACAGGCTGAGCATTTGTGTCCATCTTTGCCCAACCAGACTCTGGAAAAAGACACAACTTCCACACAGGGATGGCTTTAACTGCTAAGGCAGTCATACTTAATAACTCACATTTTTTGTTATCAGTTCAATACAAATCCATGAGAACAGATGAATTTATATGTAAAGGGTTACAAACCTCATTTTTGCCATCACCATCGAAGTCACACAGTGCTAACGAACGAACGTTGTCTCCGGTAACCTGAAATGAGAGACAGTGCTCAGTGCTGGCGAGAGCTGACAGAAGCTTAACTATTTTTATTATCTCAACTTCAAGCAACATCTGAGTGCACTGAATACATGACCAAAATATAGTTTAAGGTCTGAGATAAATTAAGATATCAACAACCAAATTAATAATTATTATAAAAAAAATTAATTCAAGGGAAATCAGTGCAATTGAAAGAATCTGATAGGAACATCAGAAACATTATGCGTAGACTTACTGTCCAAAAAAGGTCATTTCCTTCATAATCAAAGCCCTGCAGGGCACAGTTTCCACCAATAATAGCAAGTGGAGATGGAATATCTCCCAGGTTTCCAAGAACAATTGCATTTGCTCCATCTGAAACCTAGAAAGAAACATTAAAGGGTAACAGCAATGAGAAAGAGCTTCCACGTTATCATTATCAGTTTAGCAGATAGGCGTAATAACTTTTTTTTAATTTTGCCTTGCTAGGTCATACGTGACATATTATGAAAATCTGCTCTTGCAGGCTCATACACAGACATACATCACATTCACATTTTTCTTCTGAAATATTCCAGATATTCTAAAAGGAAAACATTCTGAATACAGTAATATAACTCAGGCAAAGAACAGAAGCACAACTAATTGACAAAGTAATGTAAAAAACATGATCTTTAGAGTGGAAAGAGAAAGAAAACAATGAAGATACTAAAAAAAGCAGCCAGGGAAATTAACTTACCTCTCTGTAAAACAAATCCGAGTTGTTGTACACATCGTAAGCCAATAAATTAGTTTGTGTTCCAACCAGAAGACAATCATAACCCAGCTGTGGGTTCAGCACTCCCGAAGCCAGACAAGTGATCCCTTGGTTAATGTTGAGAAGAGAAATGTCCGAATCTTGGTTACTTTGCACCATTCGATTTGTGCTTGCTCTCTGCCCTCGGGCATGAGGATTATGAATAAACACCTGTAGAAACAAAGAGATAAATATTATCACAGAGCACGTAAGTGTTAGTGTACGCAAAAAAAATGCTTGTAAACATTAAAGATTACTGTTTGGATAATAACTGTGACGAGGAAGAAGGGAATTCACTCAACCAAAGCGAGGCCAAAGTGAGGTTTTTGCTGACAATACCATTTCCAGCAGTTACTGTTTAGTTTTAAATTGTACCAAAGAAGAGAAATGGCAGGGAAAACCCTGCTCTGGCCAGCAGAGCTGTGCAACCATTGTTTTGTTTCTGCAAGTGGCAACTGATGAGTCTTCAGAGGTGAAAGAAAGGTGAAAGAAACAAACCAAAGAGCAACAACAAACTAAATAAATTACATACAGTTGGTAACTGTTACCAAAAAACCCCAAATATTTAGGGCAATTTGCCTGGTACCTATCTGCAGCCTCCATCTCTAGGTGAACACGGTTAATTTAAGAAGGGGCCTGTGATAAGTAAGTTTTTATTCTCACCAACTAATATTCAGTCACTGTAGGTGCCTGGAGCAGAGTCAGGGGCTCACATGATATCATGCTTGATTTATCACAGAATTGCCCAGGTTGGAAAAGACTTTTAATAACATCGAGTCCAACCATTAACCCAACACTGACAAGTCCTCAATTAAACCATATCCCTGAGAACGACGCCCGCACGACTCTTTCTGGCTGTACAGTCTGTCTCTCGAAAAAGCTGTTCTGTGCTGCTCCTAAAGTCTCCAAACTAAAATTAACAATGATGCCGGGAAACGGATGAACCACGTTTCCCCTAACCCGCCTCTGTGCCTTTACACTTCAACCTACGTTGTGTTTTTTCAGTCAGGCTGTGTTTAACCTCCTCCTGTTTGTATTTCAGACTCACAGCAGGGAGCGTCTTCAGCTCCCGCGGGGCAGTCCCTGTCCCCCCTGCACAAACCTCAGCCCCGCTCCTTCCCCTGCGCCCCGAAGGCCCGG
>NW_009713865.1:0-1279 GCF_000703405.1 Apaloderma vittatum | reverse complement strand
GGGGATGGGGCGACCTGCAGCTCAGCGGGTTTATTATTAAATTGTCAGAACCGCTGTGAAGCTGAAAAAACAACCCCAGGCTTGTGCCTGGTTCGTTCCCGGCCCCTCGTCTTGGGCTGAAACCAACCCAAATTTCATTTTCCTTTTTTTTTTTCCTCCACTGGAAGCAGAGTCCTGGTTTCTTGCCCAGTTTTCCCAGGACACACGCACTCTCGGCAGCCTAAATATGAAATATTTGGGGTTCGGTGACACGCAGCGTTTGTTCCGGCCGCGTTGCTGCGTCAAATCAGGTTCAATCCTGAGCATGAACAGCCCGGAACGAGGGCTTAGACCCCCCAGCAACTGCTGAAACCGCCATTCGTGACACTTTGGGGGGTATTTTACCCTAAAACCAGACGCCATATGGCAAAACCTTGGGAACCCCGCCTGCCTCACCGCACAGCCCCTCCGTTTTTATACGAGCACGCCCCTCCATGAGCATTTCAACACCCCAAAAACCCCGTTTGGCCGCATCCGTGCCCTGCTCCACCTCTCATCGTGTTTCTTCTTCCCTCCCCGCAGCCTGCCTACGTTCTGCAGATCTTCCCACCCTGCGAATTTTCGGAAAGCCACCTTTCCCGCCTCGCCCCGGACCTCCTCGCCAGCATCTCCAACATCTCTCCTCACCTGATGATTGTCATCGCGTCGGTATGAGCTGTTTACCCGGTTACTGACTTTTTTTTGGCTTTTTATTTTTTATTTTTGGTTTGGTTTTTTTTTCTTTTCTTTTTTTTCCTCTTTCCAAGGCCCTGCAGCAAAAAAAAAAAACCACAAAATGTTGTTCGTTGTCCATTTTATATCTTTCTCCTGCAACGACTTACGCATTTCTCAAGAAGTTGGTTGTGCTAGAGCTTCCTTCTGGTATTGCTAACTCTTTCCTTTAAATTCCCACTCAAATATCATATTATCTTGGCACACTTCCATTTCCAGAGAACTGGGTGTAGCTATTAGATATAGATTAGATATCTGAGCTAACATTGAAAAGGGATGCAATTATACATAGGGGACTTCAGGTCAAGAAGCTGAATAGTCTTGAATGACCTGACAAAACCAGTAAAATAAAGCTTTTGAGCGGAAAAAGAAAAAAAAAAAAAAAAAGAAAAACAAAGAACCTTGAACTGCCTTTGCACTAAAATTAGTGACTCGGACCTTTGCACAGTTGGGGACACGCTGTGACGCTCTGGATGTCTTGACCGCGCGCCGTGGACTAAAAACGCAGGACCTGGGGCCTTCCGCCGAA
>NW_009713864.1:0-25796 GCF_000703405.1 Apaloderma vittatum | reverse complement strand
GCTCGGGGCTCGGTTCGCGGGGTCGGTTGTTTGTGGGCTCAGTTTATGCTGTTAGTTCCCTCCCTGGCCGGGGCCGGAGTGTACGGATTTGCAGGAGGCAGCAGTTGCAGATGAGATTTTCGCATTTCTGCTTTTCCACCAAAGGAGCTGGAACAGATGGCAAAGGAGCAAGATAAAGAGTCGGATAAACAGGCCTTACTGCGGGAAGTGGAAAACCATAAGAAACAAATGCTCAGGTGGGTCGGGCAGCTGGTGCTGTTTACAGGTCAGCTGTAACCAGAAATAATCTGACTTCTGTACAGCGTCTTTCGGGTCCAGTTTTGCAAATCACGGGTGTTTTGCCCAGGGCCAGGAAGGACCAGGGATGGAAATGGTAGGACTTCCTTCTCCTTTCCTCTCTCCTGTCCTGACTCCCTAAGCATGGTCTGACCCCTGCAGCGGTTGAGCATGTGAGTAGGTGGCTTGAGAGTCTGTCATTTGACAGCTGGTGAAAGTCTGTTAGTTGACAGCTGGCACAGTTTTCTTCTCTTGCTCTGTAAACGATACACTTAGGAGAAATAATGACAGGACAGTGTATTGTTATTCTGTGGTGCAATATAAAGTGCACATGTGTATCTGAGGTGCCCAGTTACAGTGGTGATTGCTTTGTGGAAATTGTTTTCACTTGCGGGGCATTACCACCATGTTACAACGTTGTACTCTTGTGATTTCAGCAACCAGGCAGCTTGGAGAAAGGCAAACCTAGCCTGCAAAATTGCTATCGACAACTCTGAGAAAGATCAGCTACTGCAGGGAAGAGACTCCTTAAGACAAAGGTATTAGACCATCCCACGGTGCAATCTTGAGATTTAAACAGTGTGTGCTGTATTCACTAGTTTTAAATGGAAGCAACATCATGTTTTTAAGTTATTTAATTGTACCTGGAACGTAGTGTTTCTTTTATGAGTCCATTTACCTTTTGGGGAGATTTAAACTGTTAAGGATTGTGATAATTTCACGTTTTCTTGGCCTTGGCATGTCTAAGCAGAAAAGGGGTTAAGTTAGCTTTCATAATTTTTCTGTCTGTCTTTTACATTAATTCCAGTCATGTTTATAAACAAGTGATGGATTATTATGCAAGCTGTTTCCACGTGCAAAACTGGATGTCATTTCTGTATTGAAAAAGTTGGTGTATTCAGTATTACGAAGGGACAAATACGATACCCAGGCTAATGAAGGTGGTAGTTTGTGTCAGTGCTTCCATGTCAGCTCATAAATTTTTACAGTGATGGATATATAGGTGGTGAAATGTAGGCCCCTGTGAGATTCTGAGCCACTAGCAGTTGTTTTGGCTCATGAATTTAATATTTTGTGATTTTTTTTAATTGTTTAGTGAAGACAATCTGAATTTCTCGTTTGTCTTTTGTACGTTGGCAGAAATGTTTGGTGCAGAGCTCTGTTTTGTGCACGCTAGCACCAGCGTTTTCCCAGCAGCACCCAAAGATGTAATTTTATCCCCTTCTGCTTTACTTTTTTCCCCTTTATTTTTCAGGAAGACTACAAAGGAAAGCCTGGCAGAGAGTGCAAGTAACATCACGGAGAGTCTGATGGGGATTAGCAGGATGATGTCGCAGCAAGTGCAGCAGAGTGAGGAGACCGTGCAGACCCTAGGTACTGGTGTTCTGTGGGGGTTTGGGCATGGCTTGGATAATTGAAGCATGTTTGTTGTGTAGAGCTGTGTGTTTCATGATTATGGAAAGAGGGCAGAGAAAGGAGGGGCAGGTTGACAAGCTTTTGGTTTTGTTTCACGTAAAAGCAATTGTAAAAGGACTGTGAGTTCACACAATGCTGGGAGTGTTTTTGGTGTTACTCTGTGCTACTGTGCTGGTACATGTTTGGGAATAGAAGAGAAAATAAAAGCACGGGTACAAGTCCGTACTCAGAAGAAACCGAGTATGGCTGGAAGACTGTTTTCACCCAGTCTCCAGCTGGGATGACTAAGAGACAAGAAGATCAAGTGACTTGAACTCGAGGTCACTTGCTCTGTCAGCAGTGCATCAGGGACTGTGAAACCAAGATTTCACCCAGTTCTTTGGCTTAGACTCCCAAGACAATAAATCAAGTGACCTGTCAGAACTGGTGATTCATGAAGCATTTAGAAGTTGGATCTAGGCCTCTTACTAGCAGTGCTTTTGCACAGAAGAGAGCAGTTTAAAGATGAGGATAAATAGCACAACTTTTGCCCTCCTTGTTTTCTTCCCCCGTCTGAGGATGGCAGCTGGGCACAGTTTGTTCGTGCAAAAGTAGCATGTTTCTTCTCCTATTAAAAGGACAGTTTGGCAGATACTTTTTTCACCCCGTTTCTGACTGAACAGCGCTTGGAGTTCATCAAGGAAAACGCTAGCAAAGGTCATTTACAAAACCCAGCTGCAAATTCTGAATCAGTAGTTAGAATTTCCTTTTTTCCAAGCAAGTCCTTTCCTACTCTGCAGTGAGTACATGTGGCTGTGAAGCAGAGAAGCTCTGCTTTGTCATTAACAATGGGAAGCAAATCTTTTGGTTGTGCATGGATCAGAATGCCTCTTTAAGATGGGATGTAATGGTCTGCAAAATATTGCAGATGTATTTTTACTATGCTTGTTTTTGTGAGCCACACGACATGCTTGGGGTTTGATGTTTCTTTCATCAGTCAGTTCAGTATAGAGTGAGATACCGGCATTCACCGTCATACGGGGTGTGCGTTCTGCAGTATAAGAAAAAGAAGACTCCTGCGCTTTCGCTTTCATGTAGTAATTTGAAAGGAGAAAGGCTGAGGAGTTTGGGGCATTTGTTTGTTTTCTCACAGAGAAAGAGAACCTGAAAGGGACTGATGTTCTATCTTGCTGTTTTGGCTTATTCTTAAATTTTATCTTTAGTTGAGACCAATCAAGGTACTTTTTCTCTACTTAACTTTCTCTTTTTTAATAGGAAAAAAATATATTTGTCAAAAATAACTATTAAAAACTTTAAATTGTCTGAGCTGAATAATTAAGGATCTCTTACTGCTGCATGCTGCTTTTTCTCTTTCTGCAACCCCATCTGAATTACTCTGATTTACTGCTCTGGCTCAGAACAGTTTCAGTTGTGCAACTAATATGTTCAAATATTGACCTGTCCTGCTGCTGCTAGAACTCATGCAGATAGTGATGGTGATTTTTCTTTCGTAAACCAGTGGTTCTAGCACCATTCTTATTTCACTCTGCTTCTAACAAGCTCTCAGGTAGCACCAACTTTGTACTTGAAAAATGTGAACTAGATTTGATCTGGTACCCTAAAACTTAAATATTTGGGAACAGGACATAGGGTCTTCAAGCCATTCAGTACTGTTATTTTACTTTGCGTTTTTTCTTAGCACATTAAGACTATTGGGTTGTGAAAGCTTCTGCAAGAGCACAGTCTGCATTTGTCTTGCCCATAAGTCAGTCCTACCCAAGAAGGATCTCGCAGGCACTGTCTGTATTGCCAAATATCGCATGCTTATGTCCTTTGTCATGTATTTTTGAAGCGCAACCAGCTGATTTTTATTTTTTTCCCCCCTTAATTTCAGCCAATTCTTCACGAACCATCCTGGAAGCAAATGAAGAATTTAAGTCCATGTCTGGGACTATTCAATTGGGGCGAAAGCTGATAACAAAGTACAATCGCAGGGAACTGACGGACAAGCTGCTCATCTTCCTCGCCCTTGCTTTATTCCTGGCCACAGTGCTCTATATTTTGAAAAAAAGACTCTTTCCATTTTTATAGACTTCCAAAGCTAAACTGAGCTATTACAAAAGATCAGAAAGAGACGGCATAATAACAGCAGTCCTTTTAAAGAAAATAATACAGGGGTATTGCAGCAGCTGAATGATGGTTAGAGCAGGCCTGGCTTTATACTGTCCCCATGGAGCGTGTGACCCGCCTAAGAAGAGCTTAAATGAGCACGAGTTGGGAAGAAGCAGGTAGATGCCGGTGTGGAAAGAAGAAACACCAATTTGACTGTAGGTGTGGGGAACCAGACAAACACTTGAGGAGCTGGGCACTCAGAGGTGTCAGTCTTAACTTCAGCCTCTCTCTGTTTTGCCTTGAAATTCACTTTTGTCCTTGGCTTGGACTGGAACCTGCTTTGACATCTGTGCGTCAGGTGCTGAGAGAGAGGAAGGATGGAAGAGAGAAACTCACATGCATTCCGTTAATAAACTATTTATTGTATCCATGTAAACTGGGTTTTGTTTAAAAACAAAGTCTGAGGGATTGAAAGAGCCCGAATGACTTTGGGTGTAAAATTTCAGCTTAATTCTTAACGGCAGTGGTTGCTCATGGATTGTTTTTACTGGGAACACAGTGCACAAGCAGTCTGGCTCTGTTCTCTGGCCCTGGAAGGGCTCTGACCAAAGCAAAAACAGAGCCCCAGTTGTTAGTATTAATCTATGCAATATATTTGAGAATTATATTGCCAATCTGTTGAGATCAAATGCCTTTTTGCTCCTTTTCTTCATAAAATTCCACTTTATATTTGCAAAATACTTCCAAGTTGTACGTTTCAAAGTTTCTCTTGCTCGTATGGTTCATCTTTTCTCAGTTAGTGAACTCTTTCACAGTTATTACCTTCCCTATCTCTTATGCTTTAGAATTGGGAGTTGATTTGTGTCAATACCTTAAATACCAGCCTGCCACACTCCATGTTTTACCTTGTACCGAAAACTGCACTGTGGTCTTCTTAAAATTGATGTTGTCTTCTCCTCTCAAAATTGTTTTTGTTGCTTTTTCAGAGCTGACTGTTAAAGTTGACATTCTGTTTAGGCAATTCTCACAGAGTGGTTGAATACTGCCTTAATTGAGTATTTAGAAGTAAACTTTTTTAAAAGACAGTGCTACGTAAATGCTAAGAAATACAACGTAAAGCAAATTGCAGTGTATATGTGAAATTTGAGGCTAGGTTACCTTTGTATGTAATTCTCAATAGTACATTTAGAGAGAAGAGTTGAGCAATCACTTATCTTGTAATGGTAATGCTCATTTACTAGATCTTGCCAGTAGTCGCAATTTAACCTTTTGCTGGCAGCTGCTGCAAGCGTGGGTGAATTCAGACGTGGCAGGAGGTTGTAGCAGTCCGAACGGGGGTGCAGGGCAGTTGAAGTGGTGATTGCAGGGCTGTGTGCATGAACGAGGAAAGTTGGAATTTGTGATCGAGTTCAAAATCCAGGAATCTGCCTGAAAAGATGGTAGCAACAAGGGGGCTGGAAACCTCTGCACTGGGACGGGGACTCCCGCAGAGGGCACTACTGCCTGGGAGTCCAGAGCCTGTGCTCGCCCTGAAGTTCTGCAGTGTGCAGGGTGGGCAGAATGGATGTGGCTTCTTCCCGTATCTGTTACCTATTGCATTTCAGTGCAGCCTTCTTAATAGCCTTTCCCTGACTTACAGATTTACACCAAAATTGGAATAAATCAATGACGTACGTGGTCTGATTTTGAATAAGGAATTACTCAGCTTAAAAAAGATACATTGCACAAAGTGAATGCACATGTCCTTTTTAATAATAATAATAAAAGCCTTGCTTTCGAAGAAGCTGCCTGATGAGCAAGCTACTAACTGAGGAGAGAATCGGGTAGTCTGCAAGCTGGGGCCACGATGGACCGAGGTTAATGCAGCTCAGTGACACTGGCTGTTGTCTCTCACACACATCATCTCTAGCATCAGGCTCCTGCCCTCCCTGAGACCCCTCTTCCCTGTGCCCCTTGCACGGGGCTGCACAAGTGATGATAAAAAGGTGTCCACCTGTCTCACAGCCTTGGAAAATACAGCTTTAAATACAAATAATATTTAAGACGTGAAGATTATTTAGATTCTATTTCAAGTTAATTGCTGTGCAGCAGTTCCTACTTTCCAAATCAGCACCGTGTCATTTTATGCAACTTAAAATTCTCTTTGTATGGACTCTCCTAAGCCAGATGCAGCAGTGTGGCTTTATTTTTTTTTCAGCCAGCGTGAAAGCAGTCTCGTCTTTCTGAAACACAGTACCTGCAGGTGGTCAAACACTGGCTGCCTCAATATTTCCTCCCTCATGCAGATGCAATATAAAAATAGGTTGTTGCTAATCTCTGAGATACTGGGACGCTAAGCAGAGGGGAGAGCTCGGCTGTAAGCACTGATGCAGCGTGACTGCCTGCAGGAAGTTTCATTGGGTTTATCTCCATGACATGCTCCTGTCAGAGCACAGATCAACCTTAGAAAAAGCAGCTTTCTCACAGTGCTGAGAATCCCAGCAAAGCTAGTTTTAAAGGGGCTGTCTTTTCAGCTGGGAATTGTAATGTCAGCAGTTTGGGGGGGGAAATAAAAGGTCTGTGGCTGAATGTGTTGAGTTTGGCTCTGTTCTCATCTTGTTACTGAAATTTTAACTTTCAGACCTTGACCTGCTGCAGCACTCTTGAGGGCAAAAAATTATTTTTGAGGACCTTCCTTAGGACATTTGCTTTCTGCTGTGTCTGGATTTCATTAAAAAATCTAATCCTTTTGTAAACATATCTATCTGCTCTCTATAAACTGGCTGTCAATTTACAAACCTTACAGACAAGGGAAATAAATGAGAGAGGGGAAGAATAGAAATCCTCACTGGGACCCAGTGGGTCAATCTGCAGCACTTGGTGGATGAACCATTTCCTTCAATAGGCAGCCTGAAAGCGTCCAGGCTCCTGATGGGCCACAGACCTGAAAAGAAATCATCAGTGGAGGCAGCGAGATAAATGTTATTTCCTCTCTGGGGTAAGAAGGGTGATTTGGTGTAGCACCATCTCTAATGTGTGGCACTGACCACTACAAGTGATGTCACAGGAGATGCCCTGCCTTGGTGGTTGGGTCCTGGAGCAGAGGCAGAGCTGGTGGGTAGGTGCCTCAGGTCCCTCCTGGGCAGGGTGGGCTGCTTCAATCAGCCCATATAGCCCACGCCTGGGGGTGGCCGAGTGGGTGTGCTCAAAAACATCATCCCTCCAGGCTGCAGCATGCTGTCTGGCTTGCTCCTCGCCTGCAGACCTTGTTCCTGGCATGGAGGTAGGTCTCTCTATTTGATCTTTTATCTAAGTAAGTGGGAGCAGTACTTTGGAAGAGGAAGTGGTTGTGCTTGGCTTTTTTGTGTCTGATGCTTGCAGTGTTTATCCAAGGAGTGTGGAAAGTTGGGCTTGTGCAGCTCTTCTCTGTCTCCAGGAGGATTTATATTTGTGTCTTCTGCCTTTTGGGAAGCCTGCTAGTCTCTGTGGCCATCTCTGAATATGAAGGTGGGGTTTGAATCTTCATGGTGTGTCTCAAGATCTTGGTTTTGCTGCCTGCCTGAGGTTATGTTGTGAAGGGTAAAAACTGGCATCACAGCAGTTTTTTGAGGGGTAGTAGTGTTTTCTTGGGTGCTTTGCCCTGGCAAGTACAGCAGACACACCAGGGTGGTGAGAAAAGATTGGCCTCTGCACCCCTGTGCTCAGATGTGACTTGAGGGCCAAGGATTGGAGCCTTCCTGCGACAGGATGCTCCAGGACTGTGGAAGATGTTTGGGGAGCTTTAGAGGAAGAAAGAGGACTCTGGAGAAGTTCAGGACTGTGCTGAAGGGTTCATATGCAGGTGGAATCAAAGCAGGAGTGCCTCTGTTCCCCCTCTTCAAGCAACAGGTGTCACATGTGGTCACTGCAAGCTGATAGTGGGATTCACTCTCACCAAGCAGTTGCAGTGAAAATATTTTTCCTTCAAAGAATGACATTCCTTTAAAACAAAGATCAAGGAACTACTGTGAGCTTTAAAAGGGTCTGAAATCTTCTTACCATGGAGTGCAGGGGCTGAGACAGGCAGGTGGTAGCAATCAAGCAGCTGTAGGTTAATGAACTTTTGCTCATCAGCTGAGTGGCGGCTTCTGGTGTGTCCTCCCAGCAAAGCAGCGTAAAGCCATTTAAAGCACTATGGGTGTTGTGCTGTGCAGCTGGAGCTGCTTAGGGATGAGAATGGGGTGGTTCTGATACCTCAGCAGATTTGGATGTTTAGAGCTTGCTGGTTTGTGAGAGTCGGTGTCAGGCCCTGCCTGTGGAGCCCAACCTGCTGAAATGGGTTTGCTTTTCTGAACATCTGTGGAAAAGGGAAAAATGCCTAGAAGTTGACCCTCAGTATGTCAGGAGCCAGTTGGGTATTTAGCTGTGTTGCCAGCACATGTTTAATGGGTTGGAGGTGTAGATGTGATCCTGGCCTCCATTCCTGTGTGGTTGCAGTGGAAAACCTGTAGGCAAGAGCAGGTGCCTGCAGGTGTCCGTGTTGCCATAGCTGCAGTCACGGGCATCTCCCTGGTAGGTCTGTGAAGCACGCAGCATGAAGGTCACTTTCCAAGCGTTTAGACTGACATCTCTTTTCAAGGAAAGTCACTTTTTAGTCATCTCAGTAAAACGTAGACCCGAGGGAAAGAATTTGAAATGGTTTTGACATATGATGTAACTGTGCTGAAAATACTGATCTGACTTATTATTTTGTTATTGGTTCTAGTGTTAGCAAATACGGAAATTTTACAGGATAATTCTCTGGGGGAAAATAAATTAAGAGTGTAATTATTTTTTTTTTCCCCTTCCAAGAATTGAATGGAAATTAAGTCTGTATTGGAAGTTCTGCTTTTGAAATGCTTTCCACATAACTGGCTTTACCAAAATGGAAGGGTGAATTCATAGCTTGGAAGTTTCTAAAAATGTCTCTGCCAAATGTGCATGGCTGCTATCACATGCCAAGTGGTCCAGAGCAAGCCAGGCAAGTCAGGCTGGAATCTTTGGGGGCTGAGAATATCCAGGGGGCATGTGCATGCTTGTCTGCAAATATGTGGGGCTCTTTGGAAGCAAGGGGGGGTGTGTATGTGTGGAAATCAGCTTGCTACTCCTTCACCTCCCTATTTGTAATGATACAATTCCACCGAAAGAGAAATCTTAAGCAAATATTTTAGCAGGATATGGTATCTTTGTGATTGTATGTTGCTGCAAAAGTGCACCAGGCCCTTCACATAATTGGTGCCTGAGTGCTTGCTTTGTTTCTGTCCCTTAAAGGTGAGATAAGTGTTCTCCAAAGAGGCAGCAGGTGCTGTGTGCCACAACCAAACGCAGCCAGTGCTGCCGGAGAGAAGTGGTAGCTACAGCATGGGCCAGCTCTGATGTGGTATAAGTGCCAAGTATCCCCTAATGATTTTTTTGTTGTTGTTGTTCCCCAAATTGCTGAAAGATTGATGCAGTTCTTTCCCTGAGGATGGCTGGTGAGAACAGGAACTGTGCCTCAAAACTTAGCCCATTTACTAGGGTTGGAAGTTTTCTCTGCTGTTTTTCAGTTTCCCTGGTTATCTGTGTTTCTCAGAGTTGTGGACCAGTTCAGGTTGATGGGGACCTCTGGAGGTTATCTGGTCCAAATCTGTGCTCAAGCAGAGCCACCTAGAGCTGTTGGCCAGGACTACGTGCAGATGGCTTTTGAGTATCTCCGTGGATGGAGACTCCACAACCTCCCTGGAGAGACTACTCCAGTGTTCAGTCGCTTCACAGTAAAAACACATTTCCTGATTTTTCAGAGAGAACCTCCTCTTTCCTGGTCTGTTTCCATTGCCTCCGGTTCTATCACTCGGCACCACTGGAAAGAGCCTGGCTCTCTCTTCTCTGCAAGCCCCTTCAGGTATTTATATAGGTGGATAGGGCCCTTCTTTTGATAGAAGAAACCTTCTCTTCTTGGGGCTAAACAGCCCCAGCTCTCTCTGCTCCCATCCAGTCCTTATTTGTACGTTGAAGTATGGTGCTTTTACATTAGATAGAGATACAATTTCAACTTCAAAGAGGTGGGAAGCGCTTGTATTGATACTTTAAATTTAGTACAGCATTTGGTTCTCTCTTCTAATGCAGAAGTTGATGATATTGAATATTTCTTGATCATGTCCATCTTAACGTATGCTTGTTAGGGAATAATGAGCTTGTTAGGGAGTAATGAGATCAGTTGATGGAGACGTAATCTTTCCAGTATTTGATGACTGCAGGCTTTGTCACTTATCTATAAAGAAACAAGAATGTGAATTCAACCTAAAATAGTCACAGGTGGAGAAATCGGAGTTCTCATCTTTCTCTGCTATGTACTGCTTGCTCAAAGCTTAGTAGGGGGGGAAAAAATGTATGTCTTGGAATCAAATCTCAGATAACATAATTTAAGTTCATGTGGTGTGACTAGTTTAACCAGCTACTGTGGTATCTGGAGCAGTATCGTTATCTTTCCCTGTGAGCTCTGAATGTCCACACTCACATCAAATATTCATGAAATAAAGACTTCCCAAGCTGCTAGTCAAGCAGGGATGAGCCATTCTTGAAAACTGATGTTCTCCTGGTTGCAGGCTGGACTGGTGTCTTTGACTCATGGACTAATTGCAACCGGGAGTCACATGGCCAGTTATTACTCCATCTACTATCTCTACATCTGTCGCGTTATGCTGTTGGATCTTCAGCTGTATAAAATGCATCCAGGGGCTCTTCCATCATCCTGCCGCTATCTGAAGTTGCTTGTGGACTGCCTTAAGGCAGGTGTCTGCTGCCACAGCTGATTGTGGACTTGTTCAGGCTGAGCCTGTTACACTCAAACTAAACTTTATTATTATCTGCTTGCTTATATGAAATAGAACAAACAGGGTCTGAGCTGCTCTGTGCACAAGGCAAATGACAATCCCACTGAGATGAGTTTTTAGTTTTCCCACAGGAATGTGCTCGGGGTGTGCTGGTGCACTCTGACTGTGCCTTGGAGATTTGATCCAAGAGCATTACAGTCTGAGGAAGGGACTGGGGGTCTTTGTTGATTTAACTGGGTTTGGGGCCTGGCCCTTTGTGTGGTGTACACAGAGGTCTCTGTTAGAGAGAGACACAGCATGCGGCATTTCGTATGAAAGTCCTTTACTGTCTCTAATTGTTCACGCTTCTGCAAAGTCACTGGGAAATGTTACCTGACTGTGTCTGTGTGTATCCGTGTAAATGCACTTGGTTTAGGGCAGCAAAGCCAGCACTGATTTTCCAGGCTGAAGTCCCTCCCTTGCACTATGGGCTGGGGCTGCTGGTCCTGCCAGCATGAGCAGTATGTGGAATAAACTTCCAACTTCTGGCACCATGTGATCATGAGAAGTATCAAAATTTTACACAAGATATATAGTCTTCATGGTAGCAAACAAAGGTGTTAAATGTGAACCAAATTAAATGCTTCATAAAAACCCCTTAAGTTTCATTTGCCTTTGGTTTGGGGTTTGCTTTTAATGTCATGATTTTAAGCCTATTGTGTAAGTGGTGAGTGCCTAAATCATAACCATGGAGCATTTGCAATTGCCAGTTTCTCATTGCCTGGCTGCATCCTCACCCACTGGCTATTCCCACTTACTCCATGTGAGTGGGAAGGGCCAAGCCTGGCAGCTCTGGGCTGGCACGGTGCTGAGGAAAACAGCACGGTTCCAGCATGGGCCTTGGGGGCTACTGTAAAGCCAGAGCTGTGGTAATCATGCCTGTGTGTCTGCCTCAGAGTGATATCTTGGGTGATAAAATTCTGCATGAATCATGAAGCTCATGCAGCCAGTCATTAAAAACAAATTGGTAGGAGCTGCAAGAAGCAAACCTGGTGAAGGTCTCGCCCTGGGGTGCTCTGACATCTCACCATACCTTAGACCACCGCAGCCTTTCACTTCCACTTTGGCTTCCTTTTTATTTTTAACCTCGCAACGTGAGACTGATCAGATGTTATCGCTTCTGACCTTTGTCTCCTGCTGCAACATCAGAGCTGACTCGCGTATCCCACTTATCTCCCGCTTTTAGAGGCTGCCAGGCAGGGTCGCAGGCTGTGCCGGGGTGCTGCGCGGCGCTTCGCCCTGCCGCTGGTGTCGGTGGCTGCATGAAAGGAAAATGCCACTCGGCTGCTCTGAGCCTGGACGGGTGATAATGCTGCGTGCGTCCCTCTGCTCCTGCGATAAGCGCCCAAAGGGCAGGCAGGGAGAACGTCTCCTCGGGGATCAGCGCACACCAGGCCCTATAGATAGAACCACATATATATAGAACAACATGAAAGCTTTTGCTTTCTTCTTTTCAACAGCATGATGGCTAAGTATCACATCCAGGGACGCTTTTGGACCTGACCCCTCTGGGGGTCTAGTCTCGTTGTACCCACAAGTTCTTTGGTTTGCATCGCCCCGATGGGAAGGGAGATTTGAAATCACAACCTACCCGGGCTGCAAAGCCTTATTTCGTAGTCCTGATAAATGCACAAAGACTGGAGAGGAGTGGGCTGTTTTCCCTTTATCTTCAAAATGGACAGCGGGATGAAATTTTTCTGTTTGGGTTATTGGCTCTTCATAGGTGTCACCCAGCTACCAAACAGTTATTGCTGCTGCTGCTGATGGGAGATAATTCTGTCGGTGGCATCTAGGTGCTGACATTATGACTAGCTAGTCCAAAATGAAGATAAGATTTTTCTATATTAAGTCTATTGATCCAGTTGGCCTCCTGTCCTGTGTCTGATAATAGCAAATACTTTGTTTTTCCAAGAGATGCAAACCTTCCCCTGCTCTGTCTATATATTGTGTATGTATATATAAAAATGGTCTATCATATATGTATCAATGCTATATATATTGGATTAAACAATGAAAAAATCCTTTCTGAGCTGTGTTCTTAAAAGCATGCTGCTTTTGCTGCTTTTCATTCTGATATAGTTGCAAATGCTGCTAAGGATTGTAATGTTATTCCCGTTTGTTTAAATGTCAGAGAAGATATTTGAAAATAGCTGAAGCAAAAATGCAAGTGGCTTAATATCAGCAACTCCTGGCTTTCACTTGCTGGTTTATGGCAGTAATCTGTCTGCGTATTCAAAACCAAGCAGCCAGAAAAAGGAGAGGAAAAAGAGCTCACAATTATCTTTATCTTCAGATTTGTTTAAAATGGTTTTGTCCTTGCAACAGTATCTTTGGTAATTGCAGAATTTGACCCAAATTTAATTCCTCATCTTTCACAGACTTAATGGTAAATAACTTTGCAGAAAATAGGGTAGTATTCATGCTGAAAGATAGCAAGTGGGAATTTACATTCTCATTATTGCAGGTTAATTAATTTCTATAAAGATGTGGGTGGATGTTTACGTTCGCAGATTTCAACAAGAGCTTCTGGTCTTATCCCTGTGTCAAAAAGGCATTACGTTACATGTCTGCTAGAGGATTCCAGAAATTGGGAGAGAAACTGCCAGTTAGGAAAGCGTAACGCCGAGAACAGCAAGCAGTAAATACAGAATAATGCTCCTCTCCAAAAGAAAAAGCTTTCATGCTCAGTACTAAACTCTAAATGAAACTTTGCTTCTGCAAGAGAGGAGTAGCAGCAGAGCTCTTTTTGTGGATTAAAGCCAAAAGATATTAGCAGTCCTTTCTCCACTCACCCACAATGCCTAGAGCTCGGGCTTTACTGTTGTTGTAGTACTAACCACATGTGTGTTGTTAATTAACATATCTGAATCTTATTTCTGTGAGGTACCTCGTTCATGACCCCACAGGAGAAAGTTCCCCAGGGTGAGGAGAGTTGTGGGGTCCCTCACATGGTCAAGTCGTGGCTCGGAGGCACCGCAGCTTCTCTGGAAATGCATTCGTCAGCCCCAGACACTGCTGGTGACACGTGACATTTTCTTTGCCTGTGTACATTAGGGCATAAGATGTGATGTTTACATTCAAGATCAATTATTTTTAACTGAAGAATGATAGCCTTGCGTCTAAATTATCTTGGGGCTTAATTCACATCAGTTAAACCTTTTCAAAGGCTTATTAAAATTCCTTAAGTGTGTCCAACTTATCAGCAGTTGAGTGTCAATGGTATTATACAAATGTTGCTATTGGAAATAACTGTTAAGTATTGTTTGACTATATTCTTCTCATATATATATATTACACCTGTGACTATTAATACTACTTAGTACTTACATGACTCCTTTCATCTGGTGATCATAAGGCATTGCCCAAGGAAGCGAGTACTGTTCTTCCCTTTCTAAATATGGGAAAACTCTCGCATCTAGTGGCTGTGCTTCATCCTTGGGTTTAACATCTTCCACTGAATGTTGCCAGGCTTGGCTCGCAGTCTGCCCTGTTGGTTTTTAACAGGACTTCATTCACTTGTGCTGCTGGAGCACCTAAACCTTCCACCTGGGCAGGGCTGTCTTCTGTGCAGGCGAACACAGGGCAGCGGCAACGCCAGAAAATGTTATATCGATATATAGATCAATAGAGACTGCTAGATGTGAGGCAGGGAGGAAGTGATGCTGGGCTGTGGCAGCGGCTGCTGAACTGTTGTAGTGCAAAGGGAGGTTTGAGAGGAGTGAAGAAGGGATTTTGGGGGGGAGAGAAGGCTTTGTGGCTCGCTCTGATGAGTGTCCCCATGCTGGCAGGAAATCTGGGAAAATCCGATCACAGTCTGGCGTTAACATGTTGGTGTTGTGGGAGAGGATGAAAAGGGGAGGGGCAGTCTCTGAGTGTTCTTATGCATTTTTTTCCTTCTTTTGTTTCCCCCCTCTAATGTAAATATATAGCTCCTACCTGTCTCAGGCAGTGATGGAGGTTTAGATTTTATGTACATTTGTATTTACTTCACATTAAGGTTCTCTATAGAGAATGCATTTTGATGAGCTGATCATTTATTCCAGAAACCACTAGGTAGCACTGTGAAATAAAGTTCTGCTGAGCCCCACAGAGCTTTGCCCCTTCCCTACCCAGCTGGCCCCAGCAGAACAAAGACAATGGAAATTCCAGCGTGTTCGGGCTCAAATATGAGTAAAGGTAGTGAGGGCTGTTTGGAAGCTTGGTCTGCATGTGGGAGAAACCAGCCACGATACAAATGTCACTGTAAGTGCTCTTAGATGTTTTGGGCACGGCTGAGCAAAATACTCCAGCACGTACCTACCCGTGGAGTGTGAGCTGCCGACTTGTGCTGATGAGGCAGACCAGAGGCTCACACAGATGAAAGCTTTGGTTTGGAAGCACAAATACATGTTATGTTTTATTCTGCTTATAAGCGACTGCTAGCACCGAAACTCTGCAAGGCAGATGCTGTGAACGTTTCTAAAATTAATCTTTGTGCTTTGATGGTGGCAGCTGCATGTGATAGCCGAGGCATATTGTACTAAGATTTATTGCAGAGTATTCTCATAATAAGCATTTTGCTCTCATATTATTGGAATATAATTTTCTAATTTTAATAGAACTATGAATGGAGTCTAATATATTAATTTTCAGTTTGATAGCAAAAATTATTTTTGGTTAAACTGAGTTTCTTCTATCTTGATAGCTTTTATTAATTCTTATGCAATCCATTATATTTCTAATTTTCCTTGGAATGCACCACAAAGGAAAATGCATTGTCTTGATTTAATTTGTTAAGGATTTTCTTCCAAAGGAACAGGGTCAGGTAAAAATTGAGATTTGGTTATGAGCGTGATCTAGTTAGATCAGAGAAATACTTTGGATTATTCATCCCAAAACTACTCTAAAGATAAATTTGACAAGTCATCTATTTTAACTTTTGAGCTTTAACAAATTAGCTTACTGACTTTCTGCGTTTTGTTTAATCCAATTCCATATAGTCAACTGTATAACAGCCTCACTGTAGAGCAGCTTATGCACGTTTATATTTAAATACTCAGCAGCTAACTGTAATGTGTGTGACTGCAACAGCACCGTATCGCTGCTTTTTAAAATTAGACCTCTCTCTGGCTGCTGCAAGGAGAGGAGACATGATAAAGGGATTGAGCATCACGCTCTGCAATAGCTGCTGGGCTTAAACGCTCGAGTTACAGAAACCCCGAGCTGCCAGGGAAGTTCTGCGTGGTCCCTGGCTTCAGGGATCACGATGTGTACGCTGGTCATTGTCAAACGCCGTGGAGAACTTCAGCATCGGTTGGGGAAATGGAAATTAGGACAAGTAGATTCTTTTTCATCTGTTATGGCTGTACCTGATGTAATGGTTTTTTTCCTAGCTGCAAAATCAGGCAGACTGGATGGTTATCGTAGGTCCCTTCCAACTGAGCTGTTCTATCGTGAAAGAATTATGTTGACAAAAGTATCTTCAGAGTTGGGTATAATTCACAACCGTTAGAGAAGTGCATGGAAAATACTGACCCAAAAGGGCAAAGTGTTTGTACTGAAGGCTGTCTCTCGCCCATGCAAGCCAAAGACACCCCAATCTAAGCTGAAACAAATGTCCTTTTTTGTTCTGACAGGAGCCTGAATTGCTTGATGTTTTCACCTCTTTATAGGTTTGGCCACCCGGGCTTACAACAAAATAACATTGTGGCATCACCTGTTGCTCTAACGGTGTCTGTTAACACTTGCTGGGTGGTTGCTTTACCTTGTTTGGTTACTTCTGCAACATCTGCAAGCAAGTTATGTGGTATTTTCATCCCCCTCAGGATTTATGGTGACCTCTCAGGGACCTCAATCATTGGATCAATATGCTTCTGACACCTGTAGATCAACATAAACTTGACCCTTAGTCTTGACAGATCTATCAACACAATGCCTTTTATTTTCCTTTTTTCCTTCCTCACTCCTTTTTTCCTTCCTCCCACCTTTTTTCCACCATTCTCATTGCAGGAAGTGGAGAGTTTGGCCTGGATGGAGAAGGTGATGGTGGCCCCCATCCATCTCAAGGTCAAAAGTCAAAATAATAAAGGAAGTGCCTGCCTGTGGTACCTGGGTGGAGTGCTGGGGTAATGGGGAAGCAGCTTGTGGAAAGGTCCCCCCATGCTGTTGGGGTACAGCCAGGTTGCCAGCAGGACGAAGGTGCTGGCCCTGTGGATGATCCTGATGTCTGGGGGAAGATCTCTGGAAAATGCCGCGTTCGGTGAAAGCGTTGTTCCCCTCCTCAGGGACTCCTGATAAGACGAGATCTGCTGCTTTAAAAAGCTACTGGTTGCGCTCATCCTATCTTTAGCTCAGGTCATCAGAAAGCATTTTCTCTTTTGAAAAGTCAGTTCCTCTCTTCGCAAAAGCTTTCCCGCACTCACCCCCCGCCCCATCCGTTTTTCCATCTGAGCATTCCGAAGCAAAGAATTCTGCCCGTGTCTTTGCAGCCTGCCTGCCTTCAGCGGCGGTGGACGACCTTCACTCCTCACCTGAGCTCGCTGCCTCCATAATGCAACACATGAGGTTAAATGACCATCTCAAGATCCTGCATCAAATGAATGTCAGAGTTAAAATAGGGTCTTCCCAGTTCCAATATCTCACTAACTATGAATTTACTGAAAAAAGCAAAGCAACAGGCAGTGCATGCTGCGGCAATAATAAGCACAGGTAAAGAGTGCTCTGCAGAATAGTAATTACAGCAAGGATGCATTTTCACGGAGTGTTTGCTGGTTTTCGTTTGTTGGTTGTTTTTTTTTTCCCCTCACAAAATGTCAGTGACTCAAATTGCCAAGACATCAGTTCTGTTTTTAAGAAAAAATAAAAATACAGAATGAAGTGCTGTAGGCCACATTGTTTTTTCTCAACTGATTATGAACTTCCTCTAAATATTTTCGTTTTCCCTCAGAAGGCGGTTGGGATGCTGCTATCTTGGCTGATAAAACAGGAATGGTCTCAAAGGAGATTATTGATTTGAAAGCATCTGGTTAACGTGTGTTGAAGAGGGTGATGCTCTTCAAGTGGCACGCACCAAAATCTGCAAACTGTTTGTGACATTATATCACCTTAAAAAAAAAAAAGAAAAACCCAACCAATGATGGTGTAAGTGGGAACTAATTGCTTGAATGGCCTCTCCAGTCCCAGACACCTGTACCTCAGTCTAAACTTGACTCCTGTCATGCCTGACTCCCTGAGCTTGTCATGCCAACTCCTGGATGAAAAGACTGGATGAAAGTCACGATGTCTTGATTTCAGATGCAGTTGGGAACAGCTGCATGAAGAGAAGGAACCTGCCCAGAAAATGAAAGGAATGGCCATCTGGGAGGCAAGGGGAAGAGGAAAATATAGTCAGGAAATGTTTCCTTTTGCTCTGTGGTTAATCTGGGTCTCTGTCTTTCAGGATAAATCTTTGGAGGCCAAACGGGCTTTCCTAGAGAATAATCTTGAAACCAATTAATTTTGCACTTGTAGTAAGAGTGCACTTTACTACTGGGAGCAAATAAGTGTCTGTCTTGGACAGAATATCATCTCTAGTCTGTTTTGGTTATACACTGAGGTTTGAATGGATCCACCCCCAAAATATCTTTCTACACAAGACAAGTCGAGCTTAGCAGTATTGACTTTCAGAAGAGCATCCTATGTCACCAGAACTGAGACCATGGCTTCTCTGTGCTATAAAGGGCCTTGAACTCAAGTTTTGATCTGGATTACATGACATTTAGAAGCATGTTTGTATCCAGCCTTTGTATTGGGAGTCCTCTTTGCTCCATCTAAATGTTTCTCAAGGCCAAAAAGACAAACAAGATGGTCTAGCCTGGTATCTTCTATCGTATAGTCCGAAGTGTCTCTCTCCTTATGATTTCCTACCCCTTCTATGTCTGAGTAGATAAAATAACAGTATGGTACCTACCGTCCAATACAGCTGTTCTTGAAACAAACCTTGGGTAACTCTCGGCATGAGCAAAAAGTTAGCAAGTCAAATGTATTTGAGAAGAAACCTTCTGTATCGTGGTGCTGATGGGTGTATTCATTTGTGAAGTAGATGGAGTCAGGGTAAAACTGAAGCTCCAGCAGGGATCCAAAGCATACAACTGTCATCTTCTAGGGAAAACTAAGGGAAGCTCCAAGTGTGTAAAAGGAAAACTGTTTCCATTTCCTCAGTGATTTTTATGGGATTTAAAATAAGATTGTAATCTGAAATGAATTCTTTTATTCAGAAGTCTTCACTCCACCAGGACTCAGCTGTTGGTGCAGGAACTTTAATGTGAAACTTTGGGGTTTCACCTCTAACATTCCCTCATCTTCTAAGCAACTTGAGTTAAACCTCTGTTTCTGGATGTATCATTTCATCAATGTGTGAATAGCTTGTAGGGTGGTGCTTATCTAAGTAACACTTGTGCGCATGGTGCTTTGAAATGCTAATCTGAAAGAACTGAAGAAGTGTAGTTCGTTATTATGTTCTAATAGGATCTAAAAATGTACTCGGTCACCATATTGATCAGGTAGTGTGTCTGCCCTGCTGATCCCCCGGCACAGGGTGGGTTACTACCGCACAGGTTGATTTTTGACATGTGTAATCTGGACACGCACTGCCAAAAGCCATCCGTCATCTCCTGCTGTGACCTTGTACCACCTGTCTGTCCCGTGCAAGGCCAGCAATTAAAACGTAAGGTAATGAAGACAGCAAGACACGAAAGGGCTTTTCACTAGTTGATCAAAGGAGCAGAGCACGGTGTTTTCACAAGCAGAATATTGAGACCAATAGGTCTGGAAAATAGGTTAGGAAAGAAAGAAAAGAGGATATTTGGAAACTAACCTACAACTGTCCCTGTTGTTCCAATGTGCTATGTTAGGGGTGATTCTCTCATGCCCTTACGTTGCTTTTTGTGGGTTTTGAGTTTGTGCTTTTTTGTGGGGAAAAATATCAAGTATTTACTTTCCTCTTGTCACATGGAAAATAATCTTTATGTGTGTAACAATGAAATGCTATAGGTAATGTTACTGCTGAGGACTGAAAAGGGAGTTCCAATGCCTTATTGTATAAGAAATCATCTAGGCTTAAATTCTCAGGGTGAAATACTAGTGGGCTCTAAATGGACATCTAACCAGACAAGTGTAATCACCTCATACCTGGCTCTCAGAGGTGCTGATGACCAGCAGCTCTTGCTGATTTTGTTTATTTTATTTTTTTTTAATGCATCTGAAAGGAGAAATTAGCCCAATGTCCCAGACGGGCACAATGGCTGCCTGTGAGTGCTGGATGAGAGACAGCCAGAACATCTCTTTTTATAGCAGCAATTCTGTTTTCATGCCTTCAGAACTAGGGTTAAGTAAAGCAAATTTTTTTGGCGTTGCTTGAAAAGGGCTGTCTATGAAGATACCAGTGCTCTGAGCATAGCTGTACGTGTGGCACCTCTGTATGTTTAGCGGCTGTAGGATGGGGACTCTTGCAATACCCACTGATGTACAAGGTATGGATTGCTCTCTGTACATGTAACTGGAAAGAAAAACTCAGATGCAGCCTGTAACCCAGAACAAGTATAAAACTCCTCTAACCCTTGTAACCAGAAATAAATAGCAGAAGGATACTAGAGCCTCAGCATGGGAGGATGCCAGAAATGTAGCCGGGTGTTAGCATGTCCGTCTACTTCCCCTCTGAACCCTCGTACGCTGTCTGTGTTGGTATGAGAATCTTCAGTGGGATTAACCATGTCCGTAAAGTGAAGTGTGTGTAATTGCAGGATGGATCTGGACCTGTCTCTGTGGGTAGGCGGCAGAGAGGGAAGCGGCAGCTGACACAATGCATAAAGCAGTGCATGGAACCTCAAGTCAACCAAAGCTTCTGTTTTCCTTCTCTGAAATAGCGTAACTCATCTCCTTGATATCATTAGAACTCAGTTGCTGAAGCCAGCCAGTAGGACTTTGTTCTATTTTTCTGGTACTTATAAGAAACTTACTTGCTTGACTAAAATGGTTTTGAATATTTTTTGTGACCTGTTTTTTAACGGCTTCTCTTGATGACAGCCAGGCAGCACTGTGCACATGTCTGCATACTGCAGCGACTGCTCTGAAAGCAGCTTGTATTTTTCACAGACTGTGAGGAGTACAAAAAAAAAAAATAATCCTGACCAGGAAGGTGGGATTTGGGGGCAATTTTGAGGAGCTTGAAAGCTTAAGCTGGAGGACAATGTGATCTATTTGGGAAATGTCTGCTGTGCTAAAATAAACTATGGTATATTCTTGCAACAGCAAAGTGCACCAAATCCAATTCCCGGTACATGGAACACCTAGAAAATGTTTCTGAGTAGAGTTTTTTAACTGTGGAAATTAATAATTTGTTCAACAACCAGATCTGTGGATTCTAGGACTAAAACTCTAAAATGTCTTTCTAAATTATGTTTTGTTATGTTTCTTACTAGTAGTTAGAGCAGTTCACAGAATTTGAAATACTTGACAGACTTGCTTTTCTTTTCCTCTTTGAGCCTGTTAAATCCTGATCTTTCCCTCTGTTACAGTAGTGTCATTCACATTTGTTTTTCCTTCAGCTCACCCATCTCTACAAATAGTAGGTTAGCTCCAGGATGTCTCCCCAAGACCAATTAATTTTATCCGACACTAAGAAATAAAATTACTTTGGCCAGTAAGAACCTAACTTTGCGAGTTAGTTTCTCTTTTGGACAGCTTATTTTTCCAGCACATCAGACTAAGCAAGTATCGAGTGATCTCTGCAAATCGTATTAGTGAACCCCTGCACTTGCGTGGCCCCTGCCTGTGGTTGTGTAGGAGCGAGGGGCTGCCTGTGCTGACCCAAATCCAAACGTCATGCCTCTCTCTAGTGAAGCTGGGAAAAGAGCCCTTGTCTCCTGACTTAGAGGTCTGTGCTTTAGCTGCTTGGCCATGCTTCTTTGCTGACACTAAATAAAATGTTATTTTAAGCAGGGATGACTGAACAGACTTGTTATATAGTCTCAGTGGAGTCAGTGCATCAATTGCTCAGCACACAAAGCTGGTTTAAAAATGCCCTGTTTGTTTTTCTGAATTTTCATCTCTCCCTGAGCTTCTGTCAACTTTTCTTCTTGCTCAATTTCTGGGAAGAAGTTTACTTTCTGTTTTATACTGCCTCTTAGCATATCCATCTAGATTCCATTTATAGGGCTTGTGTGTGATTTGTAGTTCCAGTAACTCCTTTATGAAAATACAGAGAAACTCACCCATTTTTACTCATCTCAGCCAGCCCACTGGCTCTAGTAGCCCTTCTAGTCTGGGGTAAGCCTGTGCAGTAGTATGATAGAAGTGATAAAGATGCTTTAAAACTGGTCATTTAGTTAAGGCACAGCAGTACAACCTTCACTGTAGCTAGAAGCAGCATCAATAATCTACTTCAGCTGGTGCTTTTGCTGTGTGTTTTCTGAGGTAGCAAAATAATAATCTGTCTTTAGAGAGCAAACGAGGATGGGGAAAAACAACTGAATTGCCCTTGGTGTGGAAGTGAATTAGAGGTTAGGAAAGGCCTGTTGTGGCTGGTGGAGTGCTCCGAGGGTGCTCTTGTTGCTAAATGGGGCTTGCGTACTGAATGATGCCCTGGTGTGGCAGGGTTTAAAATGACTGCAGGAGACAGGTAGTGACTTCCAAGTAACTTACTCTCTGTCACTTTGCTAAACTTTGATTGATTAACTTTCACAAATGTATTGCCAGTGCTTGATCTTCTGTTAGGAGAAATCTCCACTTCCCTCTCTTTCTGCATCAAAAGGCAGTATTAGGTTGGTGTTGTAGTCAGTAACCACCCAAGAATGAAAAATCAGACTCCGGCTTGAAAGTCTGTCCCTGTCTCACTTTGGAGACAATGTGGAGTAGCATTTTAAAAGGTGTTGATTCTTCTTAATCATTTCCATTAACAAGAAGTCTCTTGCTGCTGATATTGATCTAAACCGTTGTCAGTGAGATGAATTAGGAGCAGGAGGTCTGCGGAGAGAGGGTTGTTGATCTGTTGTTTTCCTGCTGGGCTTCTAGGGGACCTTGAAACATCGAGCTAATTCCTGCCAGGATCATATCTCCTCGGTTTCTGACTCCAGAGAACAACTTTCTATGTGAAAACTCCTTGAATTTAAGGAATAAAATCTTGGCCACAGATACATGTTAGGAACTACGAGGATGTTGTTTGGGAAAAAACCAATTACTTCAGTTCCTACAAAAGTGCTAAAGGATTGGGATTTTGTATCAGTCCCTTACAGCTGACAGTTCCTGTACAAATTGTGTGAATTCCAAATAGTTTGCGTAAACCTATATGCAGTTTATTTCAAGAGAACAAGTGGTGCTGAGCTGCAGTTGCTGCGTTGTTACCTTCAGGTGGAGCTGGGGCACTGAAATCTTTATAAAAAGCTGGTCTAATCCAGAGAAAAGACTGTGAATTACAGAACTTAGAGTTTAAAAAAAATAATAATAAAAACCACAAAAAAACTGAGAAAAGGATAGTAAGATCAAATCTAAGTGCAAATCTTATTAAAACCTTTCCTATACTCCTTAGCATGCCCCCAAACCCTGAGAGGATCTCTGACCGGGGAGGCCCCAATATCCTGCACTTTCCTCTGGAATAACGTTTTGTAAGCACGGGCTTTTCATATTGCTCAATAGATGTGAAACACTTCAGGCTCAGGCAGAGAAAACATGTCAAGCTTGCATTCAGTTTTTTGAAGCCTTTGAGGGCTAGACTCGGGAGAGCACATTGCGGTGCTGTGGGATGTGCCGATGGCCCCAGTGCCTTTGGAAGTCCTGGGGAGACCTTTTGCCGCTGCATGACCCTGTTGGCTGCACCGGCTTGCGAGGCTGTTCCATGGAGCTGCATCTGGAGCCGAGGCAAACCTGGAAGAGCAGGACTAGTAGCAATGGGGTGTCTGTGCATGTGAAGACAGTGAGCCCCCTTGGCCAAAATCAGCATGCTGGGGATTAATTCCCACTGTGTATCTCTCGCACTTCCCCCTAATGCAGCTAATGGAAAGTCTTTAACCATGCCTCGCTCTGCGGCTGCTGGTGCCTCTGCCGGAGGCGAACCGTTTTTTGCGGCTGCTGGTGCCTCTGCGGGAGCAGAGCTGTTTGGCCTCAGCCAGCTGTGGCTGTGTCCTCTGCCTGCATTGTTTTCTGAAGCGGCTGCTGTTCCAAGCCCCTCTGTTATCCTGCCACGCATCTGGTTGTGATGCAATTCTCGCAGGATTGGGGAAGCGTGGGGAGGAGGGGAGCATACGAGCAGCAGTGTGGGCAGGGGTTGTAGTACATCTGTCCCTATTGAGAATGAGCCCAGTGCAGATCTGGAGATGGAACCCAACGGTGGTTCCCAGAACAGCCTCTGTAGAGCAGCAGCAGGCTAAACCCCACTGGACAGACAGATTTCCTGATAGCTGTAGCTCTGAAATATTAGAGGAGGAAAGATAAACATATTTGAAGAAATCAAGGGATCTGAGGAAAGGAAAAGATGTTCAGAGTATGTGGAGAGGGGTGCTGTGTTGATGTGTGGAGATGCTTTTTCCTGTCACTTTTCCTGGAGTCTCAGTGCAGTCTATCTTGGTAGACCACTTAATAAAGGGCCCTACTCCGGGCCAGCTTCTGAAAGCAGTGATTCAAGTTTTAGCTAATCGTAATGCTTTCCCTCGTGTTAACCCTTTGAGCTGTGATTCTGGCCAAGCTCTGCAGTGGCAGGATCCAACTGCCTGTGACACCAGCATTGCAGAATGGGATGGCAGCACTGTGCCCGTTTCACAGATCAGGCAAACTCCTCTGTGGCACCCAACAGTGGCAGAGTTTAAACCTAGCTTTCTCTTGGTCCTCCCACCGTGCTCTTTGCCTAGGGCTCTTGGGAGGTTAGACATCCTTGGCCCTCTTTAGAACAGAGTATTTTCTGCCTAGCCTGCTGCCTCTCTACTATCTGCTGAAGTCTGTGTCCTTCCAATGCAGACCCTGTGTGGGAAGATGGCAAAAGTAATCATGCAGCCAGTGATACCAGGACTGGAGAGATTTCAAATGAGGAGAAGTAGCCCTTGCTTCTTTCCAGGCTCCACAACTCTGAGGTTGGCCCCAGCTCCTATGCCTTTTGGGGACAGGCAGCGCTGTGTCCCTGCTTCAGGCTGTAAGTCTCTGCTCCCCTTCATTATAACAGACCCAATGTACCCTCAAGGCAGACTTTCCTTGTGAGGGGAGCTGGCAGAAGACCACCCTTTGCCCAGCCCTGAGCCCTAAACAGGTGTCTGTGCTCCACGCTGCTTTAGGGGCTTAGCGAGCAGCGCTCAGGGCTCCTCTTCCATTTGGGAAAACAGGAAAAATGTCAGAGCTCCTTATCTGTGGAATCCTACCTCGGGGTGTGTGTGAGGTTGGTCCCTTTGGGAAGGAGGGATGGAGGTTGCCCGCAGCTTCCCTTCACCAGCAGGCTTTCATCCTACATCCCAGGGCCACAGCCACCCTGTCTCCATCCCTGTTTACTGATGGGGCCGATATGGCCAAAGCAGGAGAGGTTGCAGGTTCCCCCTAATCTCCTTGTCACCGGGCCGGGCAATCTCAGGCACTCAGAGGATGTTTTGACTGCGCTGAATTACAATGTTTGTTGTTTCTCACTCCCAATAATTGACATTTGATAGCTACTACTGTAAAAGCGGCCGAGAAGCTGAGGCTGAGGCAGAGGAGAGGCAGAGAGCTGGCCTGGAGGGAGCCCCGCTCACCGTCCCTGGGCAGTTTGGGGCAGGAGGGGGGTTCTTTGCTTCTCTCTCCCATCGGGACAGGTTTTTTTTGCTAAAGCCCCCCGCGGATGTACTGGGGGCAGTTCTGCTCCGTCACACCCCCGTCCCCTTGATTCCTGGCTTGGGTGGTTTTACTCCAGTTGCATTGATTTTCTGTGCAGAGAAGAAACCAGCCGCTCCCCGCCCCGCTCCCGGAGACTCGGAGCGACAGGGGCACCGACGGGAGCGAACTGGTCCGGCCCCGATCCCAGCCTGGAGGGTGACAGGACCCGGCCGGTGCACACATGTCCTGCCCGGGCTGTGAGCTCAGAAAAGCGGCTTTTAAATTATTTTTGAAAGACGTTAAAATACAAGCACCGTTTGCAGGCGTCAGAATGGGAATTGCTGAAATTACGGAGGGCTACACAAAGTGGGAACGAGACAGGGG
>NW_009713863.1:3273-11317 GCF_000703405.1 Apaloderma vittatum | reverse complement strand
TTGGGCAGGCCCCTCTGCTCCGGGGATGTGGGTGAACCCCACAGGGTGTCATCGCGGGGGTTAAGTGTGCCAGAAGGGGTTAAGTGTGAGAGTTCCCTTTCTGCAAGAGACTGATCCAGAAGCGACCAAGAAAGAGTGACAAGATACAGGGGAAGGGAAAGGATGGGCAGCTCCAGCACCCAGGAGGTGTCAGGGCTGGGTGCAGGATTTTTGGGTGGGTAAGGGTGGCTCCTGCAACCTCACTGGAGCCCGGCCTGGCCCGGCCCGGATTGTCGTATAAAGCTCTGATGCAAGACAAAAAATATCTCTCTTGGGTTGTTAGAGCTGTTTTTGAACTGCTGGTCTATCTAGCAGATTGTGGCTGAATCTGAATCTAAACTATAAGGAGGGCGAATTTTGTAATGATGGATTTCACGTGGAGGGTGTCTGGCTGGGTGCCCTAATTCCTTCTCAAGATCCAACCAGTAGCTCAGACTCGAAGTCAGTTTTGTTAAAATAATGACCATCTCTTTCTGAAATCAAATATGATGAATAAAACTACTTAATCTATTTATACCAAGACCAGTGGGAAGAAGACAGGAATGACCCCTGTGTTTTCTTGCTCTGTAAGAAATGCTTTTGTCATACACTAGCAAATTGCTTTTAAATCTTTGCAGATAAATGGACTATAAGAAACTTGCGGATGAAGTGTCAGAAAAAATTTTATCGTACAGTCAAGATACTTCAGGATGGAGAGTGATAAAAGTTTCAGTAAGAAAATGTTTAGTTAATATTGCTTATGAAGTTATTTTTATTAAATGCCTCTTGTTGCAAAAAGCTTTTAAAACTGTTTTCCTTTAAAAGTTAGTTGACAACTCTTGATCAACTGCTAAGTTTTTATTTTTCCTTTTTCCGCTTTGAGAAAAATGTTACGGTTTCTTCAAAGCCTTCCCAAGAGTATGCAGGAAATATGTAAGTATTTACGTTTTGTTTGTCGGTGTAATGAATAGCAACTTCTTTTGTCGAACGAGATTGAAGTGGCAAAGTTAACCATGTTCTGCCCTTCACGATAGGGTTTGATTTTGTTGGCAGTAGGGCTGGAATCCGAGAGATGGATTTCCCAAGCGATTTTGAAACTAGATAACACGCGTCGGTGCCTCTTCCTGGTGCAACATTCAATTCAAGCCATCCCATTTTATCACCGGGGCTTCGCTTTTCTCCCTGTCAGATTTGTGAAACGACCGATGCCCATGGGGCCGCGCTTACGCTCTCGCTCTCCCTTCTCTGTCCTTTGTACCTTGGGCTTTCTGGCACCTCAAACTGTGCTGAGAATAAGGTCGTATAATCTCCCGAGCTGCAACTTCGTCCGTCCTTCCTTCTCTTGAGCAATGAATTCCGTGCTGTTGGGTTTGGCCAAAAGGGTGGAGTGAGGTGAGGCAGACCGAGCTGATCTTGTTGCCACTGATAGAGCTGGCTCTGCTCTTCGCGTTCCTCCCCTCCTCTTCCTTACCCCTCTCCTGGCTCCCCGGCCCTGCTTCTCATTCCAAGTACTTGTGGCACTCAGCTGATTGTTTACCAAGCTTCAGCTTTCAAGGGGAAGAGAAAAAAAAGAATCTCACTGAAGGGTGCAAAAGCAGGGGAAAAGAGGACACTTGCAACATGTCCTTAGCGTGTCTGTCTCTTAATTCTTTTAAATTCTTTTAAATGCCAATCTAGACAGAGAGGCAGCAGAGAAGATTTGCGTCGGCTTCTTTTTTGTTCTCATTGTGACGAGGTGTTCGAAATGCAAAAGCCTTTCGCTTGATTTTTCTAATTATTTCTGAAGGTTTGAGCGAAGAAGGTCTTAATTACAGAGAACAATATCGCTAGTATTACAGAAGAATGGCTCTCCAGTATTATAATGGAGAATAGCGTAATATTTCATAAGAATATGTTAAAAGTGCTATTATCTTGATCAGAATTTGCATACTTTGTATGTGGCATTTTAATGTCTTGCAGTTCTGTCAAGGGTTAGGGCTGGCTTGGCTGCTAAATGAATGCTAAATGCTCTCTAACCCTTCTCCCTCCTCAAACGGGAAGGAAAAGGAAATGAGGCCAAGAGACCTACAGACTGGAAAGGGAAACTAAAAGAGAGTTCAGGGAAGCGTTAAGGTGATTGTTCAGGGCTAAAGAGAATTTTCTTAGGAATTATGTCACCTGAGCTCAAGAGAAACAGCGAGGTATGTATTTCAGTTTGTCTAAGATAGTGAGACTAGATTTCGGGATCCAAGCGGTCTTTACCAATTCCTCTTTTCCAAGTAATCCACTGTAAAAACTGGAAATTGAGATTTCCTTTTTTGCCACAGGTGTGTCCTTTCTTTTGTTCTAGCAAGTGTGTCTTTCTGAAGCTTTGTCTACAAGAAGTCTTCCCGATTAACAACTTGAACTGTGTTTAGGAGACAAGATATTACGAGATTGGTCAACAGAAGTTCATGGGAGTTACAGAAATAAACGGTGTATCCAAATGCTGGTTTTAAGTGGTCCTGCCACAGCTTACGTTTGCTGCTTTTGATGAGGAATTAAGATGTTTTCCAGCACCGTCGGACCTGCTGTAGCTAGTGGAGAAGCAGGTTTCTGGAGCGGTCCTAGATGCCCACGCTGCGCGTGCCCCACCAAGGCAGTGAGAGGTGACGAGGGGAAAAACAGGCTCAGGATTTTACAGGGCTTCTGGGTTCGAACCCAGCTGTCTTAGCTCTTCCTGACTTCCACTTGGGCCTGGAAATCTGACTTCACATTTCTGAAACTCTGCAAACGTCGTCTCTTTTGAGCTCTGCTGTCGCTGTGGCATCCTTCACCTTTGCGCTTAATCGCTGCCGGCGAGCGCTCGCTGTAGTGATTCACAGCTGCTCCAGGAACTAGGTGTGAGAAGCATTAGCGAGCGGTTCCCAGCGTTACAGGAGTTTCTGTATTTCCTTGTGCGAGGCTCCTTCTTCCCTGTGAACTTTCCCTTGAACTCCTCAAAAAGCTGGAGGAGCGCCAGGTCGTGCTAGTTCACAAACAGGGAGAACATTTGCAGTCAGTGTCCAAAACGGATCGGAAGCATCTACACAGAAGAAATAAATTAAGAGATGAAATGCAGGTATTTAAATGAACAGGTTCCTCTCCAATAGCTCACAAATAATTGCTTTTAAAAGTGTGGTGTCAAGAATGCGGTGGGCTCAAAAACCAGTTGCAGAATAATAATTCTTGTTGCTACTTGCATTTTAATCAGTCCATCAAGTGCGGTCCCGTTCGTGTGCTTTACGTCATTGTAGCCTGGCGTCGCCAACTGCTTGACGCTTGTTGTTGTCTGACTTATTTTTCTGGTTCGTAAATGCGAGTTCAGTATCTGTTTGTTTGGTTTTTTACGCAACCTAGATACCGCGGAGAAGGGATAATTAAGGAAGTCCCCAGTAAAATTATTCCTTTTATGTATCTTCCTGAATATCGAAGCAAGTGGGACAAAGCCCTACAATCTTACAAGCTGTTAGAAAGGATTGACCAGGTAACGTGATAACTTAAGACGAAGTTTTTCTTTGAACTCTTCCTGCATGAATCGTGGTGGCTAAAAACACCTCTGCTTGGGTGAAGAAAGCTCTTAACGTAAAATACATCGGGGCTTGGTGTAAAAACTTCTAAACCCTGTGAAATGAGTATGAAACGTGGCCTTCCCCTCAGAGTTAAATATTGAGGGCAATTTAAAAATCAGAGCAAATTTATTTATTGTGAAATAAATGGCCTCAGACGTGTCAAGAATTCAGTCTGTGGAAAACAACTGGATTAGGAGAACTGTTTTATGCTAACACGTACTCATTAATCAACGTGGAATGCTACTTTGCCGACAAAAAAAAACTTCGCTTCTTACCTACTAATTCCAAAAATTCCCTTTCCTTGCTCGTAGGACACGGGTATATACCACAGTGTGACGCACAGTTATGGGATGGGGCTGATCTCCTCCAGAGATTTCGTCGACCTGCTGCACGTTAAACTGTACCCTGGCGGTGTCCTTACAACTAACTGTAAGTTGCGTGTAACTGCTGTGTGTTTGCGTGGAAATCCCGCAGCCTCAGCGCAGCGGGGAGCATTTTGCTCCCTGTGTGGTCTTACTGACGTTACCAATCCTATTTATACCCCAAAGTTTGGTTTTTTTAATAGTAAACTATTAAAATTGATCGTCAAGGAAGATCTTATATTCTCCTGTTACGCCTCGCTTTGAAAAATTGAAAAATGCGGGGTATGCTTGCCCAAACCTCTAGAAATTTTCACGTGTGGAGTGACTTGCACAAATATTTAATGTCCTTGAGGTGGTTTGCGCACAGAACGGAGTCGCCGAATTCATCAGCGACTGTATTGCGAGATCTTGTACTGCCCTGTAGCAGTGGGTTTGGTTTTCAAAGGTATTTTAAGTATGATTGACATCTAAAAACATATTTTGATTTTGTGCGTGGTGATTTCCAGCGATCAGCGTGGAATACTCCAGCTGCCCTCCAACTCCCTCTTGTGTCCGAGGTTATAATAATCCCTGCGGATACGTGTGCTCGCCTTTGCCTGAGTAAGTATTTAAAACCTCCTTCTGGTAGCATTTTTCATTACTCAGTTGTCTTCTCGCTTAAAATTCACCGAAGCCCCCAGCTTTTTGAAAAAAAATTTGGAGTTTAATTCTGGGGAAACCTGAAGAGGTTGATACTGATAATTTTGTGACTTTTGAAACTTTACACCTCCTCCACTTTTCCACATAAGTAATTTCAACGAATTGACAACAAATTGTAAATGTTTCTACGTGTCACCAAGATTCAGAGCAAGGGAGACGAGTGTTAACTGAAGGATTTTGCTCTTTTCGTGACAGGAATCCAGAGCATTCCAAGCTGGTTGTATTTATTCAGCCAGAACTAGGAGGAATGCTTCCAGGTTCCGTAGTGGAGACAGCATTACCTACTACTCTCATAAACTTAATCACTGAAACAAGAGCTGGACTCAAAGGCTTCAAAGACCGTAATTAAACGTAAGTGGAAAAATAATAAGCACCTAAGGTCCGTGCATCTTTTACCTGCCTTCATTTTTACAGCGGATGATGAAGTTGATTTTAATTGTGGGGTGTACGGAAAGAGATGAAGCTTAACCGTTAAAACGGTGAACGCTGGTTTTCTCTGTTCTGGGGAACGCCACAAGAATTCCCGCTGAAGGGCCATCGAAGTACAGGGTGTTGCTTTCAACGTGAGCAGGTGATGTTTTGTAGTATTTTTGCACTTTATATGCAGAGAATATATAAATATATATATACGACACGTAAGAATCTGGTGATGGAACTTACAGCAGTGGAAAAACGCGGTAATTAAATATTTTGCCATAGCTTTAAACGGGCTTTGCGAAATTTTTACCTCAGTTAGGTACTCTTCACTGACAGGAGCAAACATCTTGTGTTCTCGAGACTTTAGACATGTTTATTACCTGTACGCGTGCGAGTGTAATTATCGACTATTTTGCTGGTTTGGAAGGAAATATTAGAAGGAAAGCCTGATGAATTTGTATATAGCATCTCATTAAAAGCTGCTCTTTCTACGTGGCATCATTAGTCATTCTCTGCCTTCTGAACACCAAACCCAAACCATTTTTATATGCTGACTAATTTCCCAGGAACAAGCTGGTGATATGATTCAGTTGGAAGAAATGCTTCCCGTTAGCCATTAGTATTTCTGCTATCTCTGGTTACAAGTTAACTGCAGGAAATACTCATAACCATGGTTTTTTTAACAGTGTAACTCAACAAAAAATTACAGTCAATATCTCTTCCCTTCGGTCAGCGTGTTAAAGTATTCACAGTGAATACTGAAACACGTTTGCACGCCGCTGGGTTTTTAGGACAAGGCAAGATTCGTCAGATAAATGTCAACTTAGGGGAGAGAAAAATCAAGAGAGACTCATGACTACGTAAACAGAGTCACCAGCAGCTTCTCATGTCAAAAGTTGCCAAACTAGATTTTGAATTTTTACAGCTTTACAACTTCTAGGAAACTCAAAGTGCTTTCAAGTGCTGATTCGTACAAGTGCCCCCGCTATGCAAACTGTTTCACTGCGGTTTAAAATATCTTAGCAAACTGTTAGACGGCGAGAAACGCGGCGCTGTGCTCCTCCTGCCTTTGTTCGCTTTCGGCTTTTCAGCGGGTTTAGCCACGGAAGCTTGGGACGCCGGTTCCTGACTCTTCCACTCGGCTAACAGTTCTTTTTGCACATCTGCAGGTAGTTCATAAAAGGTCTTTGTGTCGATGTCGGGAGGAAAGCCAACTCTTGTTTGCCTACTGCAAATTTCAGCCTCCAAAGTTGGTCCAAACAACTTCTCTTTATCCGAGACGGGCACACGCAGAACAGCCTGGCTGGTTCCAGCTTCCGGAGCTGACGGATCTGTCCCTCGGACGTTCAGGGAGTCGGAAACGTTCTCAGTAGGGAACGCTTCTGTGTTTTCAGAAAGGATTTCTTTTTGAATATCTTCTGGAAGCTGCCTGAAGACTTCCTGGTCGATGTCACCAGCAGACAAATGGAAGGGGAAGTCACGAATTCCAGCTTCTTGTGTATTGCTTTGCTTTTCCTCCGAAAGCTTCCTTGTTTTTGTAGTTCCAGTTCTGTTGCAGTTCTGGATGCAAGAAGCACATCCCTCATCAACTTGTGAGGTATCTCCCACTTCCTGTGGCAAAAACCATACAGAAAAGAAGCACGAGTATGATCTGTGTAACCTGCTAGTGACCAAGCACTATTTCCTCAAATTACTCCTTAACAGACAGTAATTGGGTTTTTATCTCTGATTATCTCCCCGTCTGAACAGAGAGGCTTGAGAACGCTTCGGAAGGCAACGAATCTCTGTGGAAGCCTCTTAATAAAAGCCACAAGATAAATGATGAGCAAGTTCAAGGAGATTTTAGTCTAAGATGCTTCAGCACGACACTATCTGTTTCACAAACGCTTAAAAAAGGGCACATCGTACTGGAATGAACAGCCAAATTCAGCAGTTATTTTACTTTTTTTTTTTTAGAAGACAGTTTTTGCTATTTTTCAGCTTACCCAGAGACGTTTACCAGAGCCTGACGGTGCCGACACGTGCTTTAGGTAGAAACCAATTGATCCTTTCTTGCTGCTGGGAAGATCTTTGAGGTTGGAGAAGCAGACATTCAAAAGGGTAAGATGAAAGGGTAGATGAACATCTATCATCTTTCGGAAGAGTTTCATTAGTATATCAACCAACGGGGATATAATGTTGCTGCTTTCTAAAAGACAGGTAGAAAAAAAGGTAATTGTATATCTAAAATCAAAAATAACTGACTGAATAAGATTGATTTAAACAGCGAAGTCTGACAAGGATGAGAACCTTCACGTTATTTATTTCCAGAGGTACGCTGAAAGGACGTTTTATTCCATAATAAAACTCAGAACATAATTCAAATCCCTGACAAAGAAAAGCAGATTATTCATCTGGGGTGGAGCACCCAGTCATCCCCCAAGAAACTTACTGCCAGGAATCCAGACAAAGTTGGTTACACGGAGCAGTAACATACAAGTTATTCCTATAGTGAATTCTACCCGATTTTAGCATATCTTATTGAGATACATCCTTCATGAGTAATGGAAAAGTTAGAAATACTATTTTGGACTAATGTAATGAAATTAAGGAACGGAATTTTACAGAGAAGTGGTAGCAGCACGAAGTCGATAATTTCCAAAAATTCTAAGTTTACCTTTTCCAAATTTCTGGACGAGGTGAGGTGGAATAGAACACTGTCGACTTTCCCGATTAAACCATTTGTCGGTCGCGGAGAACTGACGGATGGTCAATCTTATGGTGTGTGGTTGTCTTCCATCCTTGGATATTCTGGGGAGCATTAACGTGCACAAAGCAAAAAACAAGACTACAAGTACTCCCTTTTTTATAAATTTAAGTAAAGAGCCTCACAGGGTAGAAAGCCACACGAGTCAAGATGTGAGTAAACGCATCCTCATGCTACGCTGGTGTTTTTGTCGAGTATCTTGGGCTTAAATACCGCCTGGTTTCACAAGGCAA
>NW_009713863.1:0-3242 GCF_000703405.1 Apaloderma vittatum | reverse complement strand
AAAGAGAGAGAAATGAAAAATGTTCTTTGAGGCTGACAGAAAAACGAGCTGTGGACCAGCAGACACGCATTGATACCGATCCCTGAGGGTCTGAAAGTAGAGAAAGTCACAGAACGAAAACCTGCAGAGATAGAGAAGATGAGGGCAAGAGGGAAGTGGGGCAATACAGCAGGATAATGCATGAATCGAGCAATAAAAAAAGAGCAAGTTGGAGAGGCAGATGCTAGTCCCTGTAAAAGCATTTTGCTGAGAGAAGAAATATAGATTGTGAGACAAACCTAACGGCGCTTCCAAATCCCTTCAGGTCACAATTTCAGGCATCAGAAAGAGCTAGTGAAGACAGTCACCTGTCTAATAGGTTAGGAAGCAGTTCTTCAATCTTCTCTTTAACTTCCACTTCGGATGAACATTTTTTAAAGGAATCTTCATCACTAAAGGACTAAAAAAAAAAAATGCCCCCCATTAGTCCTCTTAATTTTCTATTTACTTCGAAATTCTGAAAACAACTATCGTGAAGGTGTAGAATTAACACCAAGATCTCTTCGACACGCAGAGCTTGAGAATTACACATTGAGTTTTAATAGAGGAGATGCACAAAACCGCATCATTTTGGTAGCTGTATAGAACTAAAAGTTATTTATTTTTTTTGTTTTGCTCTTTCTGAAGTGCTTCAGAACAAAACTTGTACCTGAGGAGGGCCTGATGGAGTCACAGGGGAGTCGTCTTCTCCGTAGCTGAGTTTTTGGATACGCTGAGCAACAGAAACCCCCAGTTCCTTCTCTAAAGCAGCAGGTGGAAACGCTTGGAGATCACACACGTTCCTCACACCCAGCGCTTCGAGGCGTTTGCTGGTTTTGTAGCCAATGCCTAAATGAAACGTGTATAAAAATACCCAGAAAAGTGTGTATACACACATATATATATGGAAAATTCCCACCCACGTAATAGACAATTATTTCCAGCACATTTTTGCTGAGTTTCTGCTCAAGTTTTAGAATCTGCCATTAGAAAAGTCACACGGCAAAGGCCTGTAGCCTACACCAGCGTAGAATAATTAGGAAATATCCTTCCTCAAGAGTATTCTATCAGGCTCCAGTAGATTGTTTTAACAACACACGCCCGCTTGGGAGAACGAGATTTTAAAATTATTTCGGCTGTAATTATTTTTCCGGTATTTTTTACTTGGAGTTGTCAGCACTCTCTCCATCTCTGCTCGTAGCGCCGGACTCACCGGGCACTTTTTGGATGCGGTCGAGGCTGCGGATGAGATCTTGACAGCTTTCAGGCAGAAGAACCGTTTGTTGGTTTGGTTTAAAGGTCCCAGATACCAGTTTAGCCAGTAATTTGTTCGAGGCCACTCCTGCGCAGCCCGTGAGGCCCAGCCTCTCGTATATGGCTTCCCTGAACTCTTCAGCAATCTGAGATCCAAGAACCAGTCTGACGTGCGTCGCGTCGTGCAAATTGATAGCTGCAAAGAAAAAGAAAGCACTCGGTATGTAACCAGGCAGCTAGTTAGCCAATTCTCAAGGTTTAGGTATTTTTTAATCTATTATTCTTTGCTTCAGTCTCAGGAAGTCTATTCCTGACCTACTGGCTGTAGCAAAAATTTGCTTTTTGCTTTGTTCGACTCGTTCAGTTTCGCCGACGACGACATTTGAGCGGAAACAAAATTCTACGTCTAGTAAAACTATTTTAAAGGGGAAAAGAAATGGCAATGAACAACCGTTCTCCCAAATCACTGTACGCACTTAGATTTATTTTTCGTACGAGCCAATTGCAACGTTTGTGATGTGTGCGCTCTCAAATACAGACAGAGCACAGAGCAATCTAAGTTTCCAGCTCTGGACACTACCCACAAGCAGACAGATACTTTGGACTGAACTTCCAAAACGTTTCTCCTATTTTTCAACGCGGAGAATCTTTAACTCACCCTGGTTGTCGTACACGTGGCCAGACACGCTGGCTCTCCAACATCCACTTTGCTGCAGCTGCTTTAGTCTTTTCTCTACAAGCTCTGTGATATCGACAAAATTTTCATCGAACCCAAGCCTTTCCACCAGCGGACAAAATTCCCCCAACAACTCTAGGAGTAAAAGATACCTGAGGATTAATAGTCACACAAGAGATAACGCGAGGTTTTCATGTCTGCATCGATCCATGGGTTCGAGTAGAATATTTGCATGAAGAGACTGCAACCAGGTCCAAAGGCTTATTTTATTAAATAAGAAGAAGAGGAAAATCATCATCTGCTACTGCCTGCGCACGCCCGTGCACGCAGAATTTAACAGGAGGTGTTTGTCCTCGACTGAAAAATGGTTCATGTTGTACCTGTGACCTTGTAGGACATTTCCCTGTAGGGAGCTAAATCTTCTCCGTTAACCAGGACCAGCTGAGGACACTTCTCTTTAGCATCTCTTACAGACATCAGTTTCTGAACTCCAAGTTTTCTGGCTTCGTAGTTGCAGGTAACGACAAGGTATTTCTGCTGCACGCCTACAGACAAAAGGTAAATGTGTTTTTAAAAAAGTTTAGGTTTCTTGGTGCTTCACAGAAGACCACGCGCCACTGCAGAGAGGGGATTTATTAATCTCGTAGTGGCAGCTCCGTGGAGCCTGGACTGCACCTTGCTCGCTCTGGATGTGGTTACAGCTCCGGCGCCACTGCCCGTATCTCACCACACAGGCACGTCCTTCCTTTACTCATCTCCTTAGTCTCTTCTGCCTGAATCCACGTAATCCCCAAACAAAGTTAACTCGTACCTAAAGGCTTGTCTCTGAGTTCAGGATGACGGAGCATTTCAACTTGTGCGTAAAAGCAGTCCAAGTCAACGTGCACGATCACTGGGCACGCCGCGCTTCTCGCCGATACAGACTTGCAGGGGCTTGCTGCAAGGCAAAATAAAGGGACGGAATAGAAATTACTGGCAGCCTTACATGCGGGGTCACCGTTTCAAAAAGTTAATCCACGCTAATGAACACGTATTACAAGAAGAATCGGAAATTTACACGTTTTTCTACTAATTCTAGCACTGCATTAATTCCAGGATTACTAAATCATTAATAGCAACTCAGCTTACTGTGAACCACTCCTGGGTTTGGAGGATCGGTGTTTGTTTCTCGCTGGGCCAATTTCGAACATTGCTTTACTGCTACAATACCCTTTCACAGCTGGAAACTTCTTTTTAATATACTTGTGTGAAATAATCGTCTTGAACTCCTCTAAAAGAGCTCTGCCAGATACTC
>NW_009713862.1:0-553 GCF_000703405.1 Apaloderma vittatum | reverse complement strand
GTGCGGAGGCCGAAGCGTGGGTTTGTGCGTGGTCGGGGTGTCGGAGCCCCACGGAAAGAGTCTTGGCATTTATAAACCTCAGAAATGCCTGAAATCCACCCCTTCCCCCCGGAAAACAAACAAACAAACCAAACCCCTCAGGGAGTTTCCTTGCAGGGGTGGAAGAACGGGCTCATTATAGAGGTGCATCTGTTTGTCCTGTGTATACAGTCAGGCATCTTAAGTGTTTAAGATACTTTCTGACATTCTTTGAAGATTTAATGCCAGGTGGAAGTTCTGTTAGAATTACAGATATCCTGAACTTTCAAAATAATGTTCCTGCCTGAAAACTCTTTTACTTTTGCTCCCAACTTTAATGAGGCACCATCTAAACATCGTAGTAACCAAGCAAAAAAAAACCAACAAACCAAACCAGGAAAAAAAAATAACGTTGCTCAATCGGACTCGTGCTTCCTTCTCGCGAGAGGAGGCGGCTGCTCCCCCGGGGTTGTTTTGTTTCGCAGCATTATTTTGGGCTGTTGCTACAGCAGCTCGGCTCGCGGTTTATTCCCGA
>NW_009713861.1:1717-5613 GCF_000703405.1 Apaloderma vittatum | reverse complement strand
GAGCTGTCACTAAGAGGAGACACGTTTGGGATGAAACCTGATGCAGCCAAGTCCGTGCAAAGTGACGGAGAGATGCCGGTTGTTTGGAGCGTGGGTGGCTGAGCTGTGCTCAGGTCTGCTGAGTTCACTTCTCCCCACGAGCATCATTAAGAGCCTGATTTATGAACCCAAGAGCAGAAGTGCATGTGCCAGGTCATACATTTGACTGGAGGTGTCACGTCTAGCTCCTTAAAACCAGGGAGAGAAGCATGGCGTGGAGGGTTTCACTGTGGGGAGTGCTACATGGGTGGAAACACTTATTTTACCCTGAAAGACAGTCGGAAGATGATCAATGCCACGGGCAAAGCCGGGCTCAGCTCCCTGTTGAGCCACCCTGCTTGCACAGACACCCACAGAGGGTGCTGACCTGCTCCCTGCCTCAGTTTCCCTCCCCTGTCCAAAGCATAAAACAGACTCAAATGAGAGAGGAGCGACAAACTCTACAAACTTGTAGCACTCCAGACAAGTGTTAGGAGAAGTGTTAACCCTGATCCTGATGCCGATCTACACTGACATTGGTGGTTTGGAGCCTTTAAATCAGGGTAAAGAAGAGCAGCAGAACACGCTCTCCCCTGCAGCGGTGACGAAGGGATTCACCTAACAAACATGCCCTACCAAAAGCGACGTTGAAAAGCTTTTAGAGCCACCAAATAACGTTTGAAGCAACAAACTCATATATGTTAATTGGATGATTTGATTTAGAAAGCAAAGCGGAGGAGAAGTAAATCTTAGGAGCTTAATGCAGCCTCTTAACTCTCCCAGCCAGGAGCCACAGGCTATGTTGAGCAAGGACGCCCCCGACACCAGCCCTTCGGTGCGGGCACTTGGGTTGCCCTTGCCCTCGAAAAGCAAGATTGAGTCCTTCGCCATGATAATGGCTTACATTTCTACGTGCCAGCTTTAAATGGACACCATTGTCCTATTTAATTAGTTTTCGCGGGATTTATGGCGTTCAGCGAAGAACCCCAGGGCTGATGGATTTATGCCCGTTTAATTTTTACGACCCGTGGCGCGTCAGTGGATCTGATGAGGAGCAATGGGATGCAACATATGCACACTTACTGTAAACCTGCGCGTTTGTGCATCTGAAAATGGAGCATTAAAGTGATTCACTTGCAGCCAGCTCGCTCCTGCCAGCAGCTCAAGTCCCATTCGGCTCTGACCGACACTGCCGTGTACCTATGTACACAGCATTTTAATCTTCGGGATATATAGGTAACGCTCTCCCAGCTATTTCTAGTTATCCACCTCGTACTGGCTTTGCCAAAATCTGCCTGGGGAGGAGCAAGCCCTTCTTCCTTCACAACCAAGCGACATGTTCTCCATTCCCATCTCCAGCACACGACGCTGGGAAGCAGCTATTTCACCTGGGCCATGACATTGTCTTCATTCTCAATAAACCTGATTTACTCTTGGGAGTCAGTTAAATAAAAGGTGCTTTGCCATCTGTACAAGACTCTGGGGCCAGTTCCCGGGGATGCTGCAGAGCTGGACCGATCCATGGGAACCAGCAGGCTTGGGAAGGACGCTGCCGCCCAAGGGATGGAGTGCCGAGGTCTTAGCCCTGGAGGATCCCCTCTCACATCAGCAGAGCACTGAAAACATGCTAATAAAAGAACAGTTCAGAGTATAAAGGCTTGCTTTCTGAATTAAACAGCCAGGGAAAGCCTAGTCCTGCCGGCACAAGCAGCCACCAGCACGTAGGCAACTGGAGTGGATGACCATTGTAGGTCCCTTCCAACTGAAATTATTCTATTCCTTTCTCTTCTCTATTCGGGCCAGTGTCCTGCATGCTCCTAATCCCAGAGTAGTTCAGTTAGAGGAGGCAGAACCATACCAAAACTTTGCTGTAAATTAAATTATGTCCCTCGTCCCTCTTCCCTTCGCCCTAGGTGAAACAACCCGCACCTCTCTGAGCAGACCGCAGGCGTACACTTTAATGTTGCCAAGACAACTGTGTTGACAAAATTCCTTTCTTTTCTAGATGACAGAAACAAGGTTTTGTTTTAATTTGGAGTTCAAGGCTTAACATATTTCAGTAGCACGCCTGCCATTTCTCTTTTGCTGTTTCCTACGATGTTTTCTTGGCGCCTGTGGTGTGCGGCTGAAACAGAGTTTAGATAAAACTGTCAATTCTGCCGCTAACCCCATCTAAAACTGATGTTCTTATTAGGGCTCAGCCCATCTGTAAAGCATAAATTTCACCGCCATCCTTTTGCCGAGAGGATCAGAATTACACCAGCAACTCTTGTTTGACAAATGGGACCCATGTTAACACAACACCACTTTGTCCTAAATGACAAAATAGGTAGATAGGAAATAAATGAGAAAATGCTACTTGATGGATGGTCTGGAAATCCAATCGCAGCACGAGAGGGGAATCGTGGCTTTGTTTAGAAAAAAAGAAAAAGGGAATTTCAAGATCGCAGCAGGTTGGCTGGAGCTGTAATAGCTCCAGAGCCGCCAGCCGGCATCAATAAAGTCAGTGACAGAGCTCTCGGCTGAGAGTCAGTCCAGGAATTAAACTCACGGCTCGTTTCAGCATCTCACATTCTTGTCCTCTCCCTTGCTGCTGACTCCCCAAAATCCTTCTAGCACAGTGTTAAATTTTCCTACTCTAACAAGCGAGTGGGAGAAGTAACCCAATTAGGGCAGTAAACAGCAATAAACCCGATTGTCACTGACTTTCAGAACGAGTGACTCTCATCACTGTTTAAAAACCTTGGGAAAACATCAGGCTCCTTGCAGCACAAGCCTGGGTTCCTCGATCTGGAGGCACGAGCTTTCTGCCAGGTCCCCACCACACAGCCTGTGGGATTTCTCTGTCCCCCGAACATCCCTCTTCAATACCGAGAGGCGCAGGATGTGCAATTCCCCAACGACAAATCCCGTGCATCAAGTCAAAGCAGAGCTCTTGCCCTCTTTGCGCCAGCATCCTCAGGGACTGTGAAAGGCAAAAATTGCAGAGAATTTGCTCCCCTGAGTTTCTGGTCGTGCTTTTCTTAGGGTTTTGCATTAGCGCTTGCTGCCATAGTGTCAATAGCGGTGGCAAAGTTCTCTAGGGTCCTCCTTGCCCTGTGGAGGGCTCTAATACAGGCAGGGCTGTGGTAGAGGGATGTGGAATTTTCTGCCCTTTAATTTTTGCTAAAGGTGCTGCCGGTGAGAGCGAGGCCACTCCTTAGAAGCAGCATCAGCCATGGCATCCTCACCCCACCAGCATCCCTGAGCATGGGGCAAGAAATTTGTGAGTCCATGAGAGAGGGAGGAATTGAAATGGGCCCCAATGCTCACTGATTCCTGGGGCTTTTGGCAGCCCTGTCCAAAAAACAGAGAGCTTTTCCGCTTGCCAGAGGAGCTGGGCTTCCCAAGACCTTGCTCCTCAACACTGGTCTCATGGGCAGATGGTGAGACCAGGGCTGCAGCAGCCCTGGAGCCCTTGGCTGCGACATGTCACTGATATTCCCAAGGATGTGCTGGTTTTGATGGTGTCTGGGGGTGAAGGACGGGTCCTGCTCTGAAAAGACTCGAGCTTTCCTGACTTCCAAGGCGAGGAAAAGCCGCACGTTTTCAGCGTGTCTAAAAACGCAAAGCCTGAGACTCTGCAAAATTGGATTAAGACAAGCCTCCCCTGGAAGGGCATTGCGAGATCTCGTTAAGCCTTTCCGAATTGTCATGTAAAAGAGGGGCTGCAGAAAGAGCTGCCTTAGCATAAATTCCTCCGGTTTTGTATATAGACACACACAGAGCATGCCGCATATAGAACCAACATACTGATAACATATGGGCTCCCCAGAACCGTGTGTTTCTGGTGCCCACAGCCTGATCCTGAGCACTCGCTTGGCATCAGAGCGGTACGA
>NW_009713861.1:0-1694 GCF_000703405.1 Apaloderma vittatum | reverse complement strand
CAGGAGAAGCTGAGTCCAGGGGAGCGTCGGGTCCAGTATCGCCCAAGCCCATCGCAGAATTAATTTGGAAGTAAAGACATTTTCATCCGGCTTCAGCTGGACAGTGGCTTGCAGCTCCTTCCCTTTTCGGGACGTGAGATGTTTATTTTTGGCAGCAGACGAGCAATCAGATCATGTGTATAGATTTGACTTAATGCAACAGATACAATGGGAACAGCGCGAGTAGCACAAAGGCATCCGAGGTTCGTTCGGAGCCTCCTCGCTGTCGGAGTCGTATTTCCTTACCGGAGATTGATGGTATCAACAAGTATCAAACAATATTCTCGTTACTCAGGAAAGGTAAATGGTAATCTATGCGAGCCAAGCTCACATGACTTATCAGTTACTATATATAGTTGTTTTCAGGCACTGATTTAGGCAATCTGGCAGATTTCCTAAGCCTTTGTACACATACACTACTGGAATGGAAAATACAAAACACACAAGCAAAGCGAGGCGGGGTGGGAGGGGGAGAAAATAAAAAATCCGACAGGGCCAAAATGTCCCTGAGGGCATGCGAGGACCAATCCCTCCCCAGCAGCAGACACACAACATTAATTGCAAGTGAGGATTCAGCCCAAACCCCTCTGCCTAAGATGGCCTCTCCGGTACTGGCTCGCGATCGCCGCGCTGACAGAGGGAATCAACAGAATTCAAAGGGCGCAAGGACTTGTCACTCTCCTTTGCTCATGGGGGAATGTGATGCTTCTCCCAGTGAAGGTATCTGGTTAGAGAAGTAACCCCTCGAAAGCCACGTCTGCTTCAGAAGAGACTCTGTACAGGGAGTTTGTTTGCAAACACATGCATGTTTTAAAACCGTAGAGTATATGGCTGAGTTTGGAGCATCTTTAAGAAAATATTCTGGGTAATATGAGACAGAAAAAAAATAGAGGGAAGAAGAAATTGCTGGTGCAAACCCAAATTCTCTGAAATAAGGCTTCCCCACCCAAGACCTTTAAAAGAAAAGGCATAACCAACCGAGATGTACTGGTAGAAATCTGCTGGAGACCACTGATTCAACCAGCCCTCCTGTCCCCAAAGCCTCCCCACAGCTTCCGTGCAATCGTCCCTGTAGGTCCCATTCTGCCACCTGCCTGAGCTGTCAGCACAAGAGGAGCTGGCATTTAAAAGCAGCAGAGCCCCCGACCACTGCAGCTGCCCCCTGCTCTCCTTCTCCCACGTCTCCTGCTCCAGCCAGCCTGTGCTCCCACGGGAAGGAAGGAGACACTTCCCCTCCATTTCAGTGAGAGGCGGATCAGCTCCTCAGGGACTCAGCAGATAATTGTCAACTTGCCTGCCAGAATTTCCTCCTGACAGTCATAACTTGAACGCATTGGAAGAAAATGTCTGCACCTGGGCGGCGGAGTCAGCGCGCTCAGGGAGCGCAGAGCTGAACCCAGGGAAAGGCTTTGCCCAACTGGATGGGGCAATGGGCACCCACCCCAGCTCCAGGTGTGCAGTTACAGAGAGCTCCTTTCCCCTGCTTTGACACATAAAAAAAAAAAAAAAAGCCACAAGATTTCTACTGTCTACTGCAAACCAAGCCAAGAGCAAGACCATAGGCAGGGCAAGCAGGGTTCATCTCCTTTGATGCCTGCGACCACAAAATCCCTTCTGCATCTCGAGCGCATCTGGAGGCGACTATCGAGGTTCTC
>NW_009713860.1:0-235 GCF_000703405.1 Apaloderma vittatum | reverse complement strand
TTCTACCCGGGGTGGTTCTTCCCTCTTCCAGACCCAGCCAACACCCGCTGTGATTTGGGTGGTGTGGTTCGAGTGGTTGCCAGTGAAGATTGAGGCAAAACAGTTGTTGAATATTTCGGATTTCTCCACATCCTCTGTAACCAGGCCGCCTGTATCCTTCTGGAGAGGTCCCACATTACCTCTCATTTTTCTTTTTTTCTCTTCTGTATCTGTAAAATCCTTTTCTATTATTTCC
>NW_009713859.1:0-274 GCF_000703405.1 Apaloderma vittatum | reverse complement strand
TGGAAGGCCCCCCTGCCCTGTCTCCGGGGGTTAGGTCTGGGTGGGCCCAGCTGATGTGGGGTGTCACGCGAGGGGCTTCACAAAGGAGTAGAGCGTGTGGACTGGTCAGGTCAGGTGGAGGCAGCAACCGTTACAGGCTCTTCCCAGCGGTGTCCCTGGCTTCCTCTTCTTGTCTGTTCTGCTTTTCACCTTCCACTTGTGTTAGGCTCCAGACACGTTCTCTGCTCTCTGTGTGGAGCTCTCCGTGTTGTCTGGTCTGTTCTGGCTGGGTGTC
>NW_009713858.1:1402-1745 GCF_000703405.1 Apaloderma vittatum | reverse complement strand
ATGCCGAGCCGTGCCAGCGAGCAGGGGGGTGCCTGTGGGCACAGGGACAGCCCCGGGGGTGCCCAGGGAGGTCCCAGCGGGAACGGGGGCTGGCAGTGCCGTCCCAGCCCAGCGCCCTTCGGAGGAAGGTGTCAGGGAGGGATCGGCTGTCGCTGAGCTGCTTCGGGCGGCTGAAAACCTCCTTGGATGGAAAATACCCTTTGATCAGCAGCGCCCGTGGGAGTGGGAGGTGTTTTGGGGGGCGAGCTGTAGGTGGGTGACGGTGACAGGGCTTCAGTTCCAAGCAAGGGCAGGAGCTCAAAGTCTCCTTGTCCGGCTTCCTCCGGGCTGGGAGCAGGACCAG
>NW_009713858.1:0-1207 GCF_000703405.1 Apaloderma vittatum | reverse complement strand
CCTGCTCCCCACAACAGCCAGAAATTAGCATTGATTTCTAATTCGTTGTTAATGGAGGGAAGCTGCTCCGTGGGGCGCGCAGTGTCCGTCCCACACCCCGTGTCCTGCCCAGAGCGGGAGAGCCAAGGGGTCCAGGAGCTTCGCTGTGGGGGAATGCAGAAGAGATGTCTTGTCCCCAGGGACCTCCACCATCCTCATCGTCAGCTCAGTTCCTACAAACTCGCCGAGCCGAAGCAGGAGACGCGCTGCGTGCTGAGGCCCAGTGCACCCGCTTTTCCTGCCACGGCGTGGCCAATTCTGACCACAAATGGAACCAAATTGCATTACAAATAATTTTGCAGGGTGGAATGTAATTCAGTTACTGCTTTAGGCTGAGAAAATATTATTGTTGGGCTGTGGACAGCCAACATGCGTCTGTTGGGAGGGGGTAAGAGGCTGAAGGTGAAGCTGGGCCGAGCTGTGGCTGCGGCCGTCCTCCAGCGCATCTGCTTTGGTGTTGGGTGCCGACGGGATGTCCCCCCCTGGCCATGCCAGTGCTGTGGGTGTTCCTGAGCTGTGGGTGCTGACGGAGCATCCCCAGGGCCAGGCAGATGCTGACAGGGTGTCTCCGAGCTGTGCTCATGCTGCCAGAGCATCCCTGGACCATGTTGGTGTCACCGGCGTCCCTGGGCCCCCGTGAGTGCTGCTGGGATGTCCCTGGGCTGTGCTGGGGATGCCGGGGTACCCTCAGAGCACGTTGGCAGGACGTTGTCCCAGGCCTATGGGGGTCATGGGGCATCCCAGGGCCATGGGTTCAGTCATTGCCGTGACAACGGGCCCCTTTCGGAGCAGGGCAGCGTGTTGTCACGGCAACCAGGAGCATCCTGGGGGTCTCAGCCCTGGCTTTCAGCTGGGGTGAAGCACGCTGCTTTGGGGGAACCCCTCCGTGCCAGCGGCTCCGGGAGCTGTGGGCAGCACCCAGGACATGGCGGGAGCTGAGGGGAGTTGGGTGGAGGCTCACCTGGGCGCTCGCAAGGTTTGAATCTGCTCCCTGTTCCTGTTTTATTCTGGGCATGTGTGACACGGTGCCCAGCTCTGCCCGGAACCCCGATGGGGCTGTGACGGGAAGGGGCGATGCACCGCGGCTCTGGGGCTCGCGCCAGGTTTTCTCGCAAAGCTTTTACTGGGAAAGACAGAGCTGGGCTAACTCACCCCAGCAGCAACGGGA
>NW_009713857.1:71178-86368 GCF_000703405.1 Apaloderma vittatum | reverse complement strand
GGGCTCCCAGGGTGGGGAGGTGTCCTCCCGTGGGGCTCTGGGGTAGAGGAGTGTTTGGGGGGGTCTTTAGGGACTCCCTGAGGTAGAGGAATGGAGGGTTCCTCCTGTGGGTCCATCAGGATGGGGGGATTGTATGTGTCTCTTTTGGGGCCTCCTGCGGCAGGGAGATGGTCTGAGGCTGGAGGTTGCTGAGGCTGCGAGCTGTGAGGAAGCAGGTCTGTGCCCCACCATGGCCCCGTAGCTGGGTCGTCAGAGGCCCACCCCCCTGCAGTGGGGTAAAGGCTTGGGCAGCTCAGTCCCTGGAGTATTGCGGGTTGTCTCACATAGCTGTGCTGGGTGTTGGGGTCTGTCATGTGTGGTGTTGTCAGCGGTTGTGATGTTTCTGAGTGCCTCTCTGTTATTTGGAGGCCCTGATGAAAAATTAGGGCTTCCTTTGCACTGTGTTATATGCGTTTCCGTGAAAAGCGTCCCAGAATGTTTGCGTTGCTAAAGAGAATGGGCAAAAAGGGGGCTAGGTTCATGCTGGAAAGCGAAGAAAGGTAATCAGGGCTGTCACTGGGAGTTTGTTAACTGATAGTAATCCTGGGTGATGGGCTAAATGGGATTTTGGACTGTAAATAAAAGCTTAGGTAGAGGCAGGATGTGGCCTAGGTCAGGCTGGGGGCTGGGGAAGGCCAGGTGATGCAGTGGTCATGAACTACTGGAAGTGATAACAGTGACTTCTCACATTTTGGTTTTAAAAAAAATAGGTACCACAAGAGTTTGATGGTGTTGCTGGTGTGTGGTGTTAATTTTGGAAATGCTGCTGAAGGTAGAATCCACTTTCTTTTCCCAGCAGGGTGTTGGTGGTGTGAAAGTCTCTCCCAACACTCCTTGGTTGGGAATGTGCTTGTGAAGTCCTTTGGAACAGACAAGGTCGGGGCAATAAAGGGTGTGTTAGAAATTCATGCGATCGTTTCTAATACATGCTTTTAAAAGCATGTTACAGATGAAAAACATGTACACCCCCTTTTGAAAGTGAAAAACAGCCTGACAGCCAGCAAAGCTGAAATGATTCCCTGTGCTTTCAAACTTCAGTGACATGGCTTTGATATTTCTTCATTTCTGGATTAGACATCTTCAACTTTTAGGCTGGAAGTAAGAGGCTTTCTTGGCTACTTGCAGTTTCTGTTGCCTGGGGAAACGTGTTCTTTTGTACCTCCAGTACAAGAGGCTTTCACAGAGGCTTTCTTCTTTCTTCAGCACTTGGTGTAGAAAGTTGTTCTGTGGCAAATTGCTTCCTCTGTTCTTTGAGCGTAGTCCTGCGTGTAGTTATGTGTTTGATTTCTTCATGGTCTATAATACCAAGTCTGGCAGCCTTGGCAAAATCTGGTTGGAGAGAAGTATTTGAGTATTTTTTCTGAAAATAGCATTGCTTTGAAACTTCACCTTGCGTAATCTGTCACCAGTTTCTCCCGCCAGATTTGGACAACAAGGCATGAGTTGGTGAGGCAATGCTCAAGGACTGGGCTGTCATTCCTCACTCTGCCCCTTGGCAGAAGTCTTTAATTATTCCTCGCGAAGGCCAGCTTCTTAGTCTGGCTCGGTGGCACGATTCTGATGCACGATGTCATTATTTTGCTGTAGTGTGATGCAAATTGAAATAAGAGAGCTGGAAGAGTCGGCTGACAGGCTTGGCACCTGCGGTTTGGGGAGTGGAGTGGGGAACGACCCTTGCGGGGCGGTGCCAGGCGCTGGGCTGTCCAGGAGTGCACTGGGGACGTTGGGGGCATGGTCCTGAGGAAGTCCCTGGGTGTAATCACCAGGGAACACCCAGAGCTCAGTCAGCCGCTCCTGGGTGAGCTGCAGGACCACAGAGGAGCTTTCCCTTCTTTGAGATGCACTTTCTGTATCTTTTTGGGAGCTGAGGCTCTGCCTCCAGGAAACAGAGCCAGCTGGGATGGAAGGAGGGAAATACAACACATACTTTCAGGATGCATATCTGCCTTCCTGCCTATCCAGTATAATGGAAACAGCTGATTGTCTTAAAAGAGCTCTAAATCAGGGCCCTGTGAGTAACTGGACCACGTTGCGCGCTCTGCGGCTGCGTTAACTGTGTCACTCTGAAATGCCCTTTGTTACCGTCTCCTTCAGACGCGTGGTTGTGACGGAGCTATGACAAAACTAATGGATACACAATTCCTAGTGCTTGAGGGTGGATTTTTGCCGTGCTTTGCTGCTGGCCTGGCTCCAGCCCTGGGCTCTGTTGGTGTGTCTTTGGCAAACAGCCTGACTCACACTACCTGTGAGCAGGGAGGTGGGACCTGAGCTGGCTGTTACCTGAAGGGTGAATCCTGATGCCATTTCATCCCAGCGTGCATCTTTTGGAGCAGTCGTAAGCAGGGTGTATGTTCAGAAGATCTTGGCACTGGTAGAAGCTGATTTAAGAAGTTGCTGCCCTTGTCCTGCAGTTTGCCGTCACCTAGTTTTGTGGGGCTGTGTAGTAAACCATGTCGCTGACGTGACCTGGGTTAAATATAGCTCTTCAGAGGGTCATCCGTGGTGCAGACCCGGAAAAGCACAAGCTGGCACAACTAAAACGTTGCGTGTTGCCGAAGGCAGAACAGATCGCATTGGGCTGAATCAGGGGACTGTGGGAGCCAATTGCTGGCTGCTATTGAACCATGACCTCATACTTACGGACGCTGTTGCATGGCTCAGATAATATATGCCGGGCCTGGTATCGGTCCAGTGGTATTTTTTTCCCTGTCTCATAGTTTGAATATTATGTCCAATCAGTTCCCAGCTGGCATGGGATTTTTATTTTATTTTATTTTTTTTTTTAAGCACTGGTTAGCTTGTTGACTGGAGTGGAGGAAGAGATCCAAAAAAGAACAAGAATCACAGGTCCGCAGGCTGCATAAGTTTGTAGATAAAAGGACAGCCGCCTGTGATGATGACTGCCATAACCACCTGTGTTTTCCTGTCCTTTCCGTGGAGGGTGCAGTCTCAGTTCTCTTAGATTCACCTCCGAGAAAGAAAAAGTGATAGAGCTTGTGGGGGAAGTCCTTGGGACCAGGAGATGTGTGTTGCGCTGAGAGCCGTGCAGGATGTGAGCAGACCGGTGCCCTTGGCCTTGAGCTGAGGTGAATGACCCTGTTTCTTTAGAGAAGGTGTTACAGTGGCTGGTGATCGTACTGGTTGCCTTAATCAGCCGTCGCAGCTTTGCATGCTGAGGTCTGCCAGGCCCTGCCGTCCCCGGCTCCCATGTGGGTGTTGGCTGGATGCTACCGGACTCTGGTCTGGTGGCAGGACAGCCCTCCTGAACCTGGGCTGGCCAGAGCACGTCTGAGGCCATCAGGTTGCTGGCTGCCTTGTTTTGCTCTGTGGTCTGCTGCAACCTAGAGTGGTTTTTTTCGGTGGAAAGACGGAAGTACTTTCCATTTCAAGTCCCAGCGTTGGCAATTGCCAGGAAATCCTCACCTTCTCTGCTAGTGGGAGGGAGGGGATGAAATTTTAGATCTCTGTTGAGACAAGTATTATTTGCGGCACTCAGCTTGATGAGGGCAGCGTTGGAGAACAGTGCCTGTAATGATTTATTGGCAAAGCCTACTTTGTTATCTTCATACTTTTTGAGGGCAGAGCAAGCATAGTAGACCAGTCGCGATCGCTTCCTTGAACAGCAAAGAGCTTTTGGCAAAAATAGTTTGGATTAAACATTAATTGCAAACTGTTGTTCGGCAACGGTCCTTGTTGTTTATAGACTGTGGTGTTATCACATTTCTAGCTGCACTCCCAATGGTGTCAGACAGCACAGTATGTTGGAAAGTTTTATGTTAATCAAAGCAGATATCAAATTGTTTGCCCACCCATATTGACAGTTTGGTTTCAGAAGTCGTTTGATGCCTGCAAATTTCAACGTGGAGAAACGCAACAATTGAACTCGTTCGTGCCTCAATGTGGTCTTGTATAGCTGTGGATCCCAATCAGGTGTTTCACACACCCCTTCTCCTAACTGGCAGCGTGTATTCTTTGCCTCACAGCTTGTTGTCATGTTATTTGTTAAACAGATTGGGCTCTCTTCGTGTTCTTAGAGTGGATTAACCATTTCTGGAAACCTACAAGACAAGATCAAAATGTGGGGAGACCATCGACAAGGCAACAGAATGGGGTCTTTTCGGTAAGCGTTTGAATGTACAATTTGTTTCGGCAACATTCTTAAATAAAAATACAGTAAGCCATAGGAACTTTTTGTTCATGAGTATTTCTGCACTTAGTCTCGTAAGCAGACTGCGATGGTAAAGGTTCTGAGGTCGATGTGGAGCTAGGTGTGATTGCCAGAGAAGGCAGTTAAGGGACAGTGTAACTTCCTGCATTTTTATAAATTTTTGTAATTGTTTGGTTTTTTTTAACGACACTACTTCTAGTATTTCTATTCCTTCTCCACACCATCTTTTCTAGCTATACTTTGTTTGACTCTTGTAAGCTCAGGTACTGATATGCCGCATGGATTTTGGTGCTCCGTGCTGTTAAGTAGTTCGTAGGGTGATGTCGATTCTCTTCAACCAAGGTGCTGGCCTTAACTTCAGAAATACCGAAGCACTTTCCTTGCACACAGGATTTTATGAAAACTTGGAGAGTTTAGTTCTCTCCGTGAGGTTAAGTGGGCCATATATCCCCATGTTCTTGGCTGTACTCCTTCGTAAGACATATTTGAATGTCACTGAACCCGTTTTAAAGATTCACATGCAACTAGACCTGCACAGCATGATAATTTTCCTGGTTTATATTCCTCTGGTTGTTACTAGATCCTGTGTTTGCAAGAGGCTCTGAATTAAAAAAATACTTAAAATGGAGGCACCAAGAGTTACGAGTTTTCTTCTGTTGTGTGTAATTCTTTCATCCTTTGCTCAAGTGTTCACCTTAGTTACTTGACTGTCAGCATGATAAAGGTGCTTCCTTATGGTATATCTGAGGTTTCTGCAATAAGAATACTTCACATAATTGTCCAACAGTAATGTATTGAGAAAGCTGATGACATCCAAACTATGAAATCTTCCATAGCTACGTTATCTTCCATAACATGTCTTAATGGTATTGATAGGAGCATGATTGTGTTTTATGATGATATTGGTGCTGTTCTGCTGACTTTTAAGTGGATTTTATCAGTATTGTTCTTTATTGGTTGGGGGATTCCAACTTTGAACCAATTTTTAATTGCTTTTCTATATGGTGGTGAAGCAGAGGCATGTAGCTTAGAAAATCTGTATATTGTTTGATTAACTGTGCAGATGTCACCTTGCATTCTGTTGGTGAGGGATTCTGTAGTGAAACTTGAAGAACAACATGACTTGCTGTAGTTGCTAAGGAAATGCCCACTGATTTGGATACAATTTGGTATTATTTTAAAATGTGTCGACATTTGCTTCTGTTTTTTAAAAAACAGAATGGAGACTCTTTTAGATGCCAAATCAGGTAGCTCCATCTCAAAAAAATCCCCACCCTCATTGGGTTTTGAAAAACTGTTTTGAGAAGAAACCTCTTTCTGAGTGGTTTGACGCAGATACCGGGAGAGCTTGTAGCTGTAGCGTTGTAAACTTGGTGTAAGACAGCTAGTCTGGAGGCATGAGCTCAGGATCATCTTGGATGCTGGTTGTTGGCATATTGCTGTGAGGCACCCTTGAAGTCTGAAGTGATAGCTTTCAGCATTTTCCCAGTTTAGACTCCAGAACAAGGAAGTATCAGTGAATCTCTGTAGGATGTTAACAGAGCATGTTTGGTAACCTCTGCTTTTATGTGCCTCAGGATGATGTGTTAAGTTAGCTGTTTGTCGTACTGCCCGGAGAGCTTAAGCTCGAGTGGTTCCTCACAGGCATGTCCTGGTGATGCTAATGGCCAAACACACCAGCTGCTGGAACCTTCAACAGCTGCAGAGCTGTGTGCAGTGCAGGACTATGTGGATTGCTGCCGTCATTAACCCATTAATATTGCAGGTATTCCCTGTTGAGTGCTTCTGGAAAATTGTGCTGAAATGGGAGCACCCAAGTTTACTTTCTCACATCTGTCGTATGCTGCCTCATCTTAAACTGCCAAACATCAATGATATCTTCTGCGGATCTTAGACTGTTACACAACTCTATAAAAGTTTAGAGAAGAATGTGCTGCTGTGTAGATTTCAGACTCTAAGCACGTTATGAATAATACTGTCTTTATTTCTACAGTGGGAGCCAAGAAGAAAGGTTTGCTCCCGGGTGGAACAGGGAATATCCTCCTTCCCTTGATAGTCTTGCTCAAGAAAGACACTCTGGCAACTTCTCTGGCAGAGAATCACTTCCTTTTGATATCCAGGCACTCACAGGCCTCCTCAATCCTCAGTTTGCCAACAGAGAGGAACCTTCTTTCAGCTTTGGAGCTAGAGATGGACCACGTAGTGACTTCAGAGGCGGGGAGGGGCACCATGATTTCAGGGGCAGAGATTTCCCACCATCTGACTTCCAGGGCAGAGATGAGTCTCAGATGGATTTCAGAGGTAGGGAGCCACCGTCTTCTGAGTATAGGGGCAGGGATATGTACTCTGGAGACTTTCGGGAGCGAGAGGGGCCACCTATGGACTTCAGAGGTGGAGACGTTCCTTCAGTGGACTACAGGAACAGGGACACGTTCCGCATGAGCTACAGGGATAGGGAAGCACATAATATGGATTACAGGGGCAGAGATGAACCTCCATCAGACTTCAGGGGAAGGGGGTCTTTTGACCTAGACTTCAGAGGGCGAGACGGATCTCACTCGGACTTTAGGGCAAGAGACATGTCTGAGATAGACTACAGGGGCAGAGAGCATACCTATTCAGACTTCAGAAACAGGGACGTACCTGATCTGGACTTCAGGGGTGTGGGCACCTCTGATTTGGACTTCAGAAACAGAAATGCACCATCGTCAGACTTCAGGAATAGGCACAGGTCCCGGTCTGATCAGGATTTTAGGAGCAGAGATGTGGCTCCTCCTATAGACTTTTCAGATAGGGAAATGCCTCGCATGGATCAAAGCCTTGTAGATTTTAGGCGCAACCAATCTACTATACCTTTAGCAGAAAGAGAGGGCTCTGGTTTAAGCACCAGCAAGAGAGAGGAGCCTGCACTTGGTCTAGATAGAACTCCCTTTGGTAGCCAAAAAGGAGAATTCCAGCATTCTGAAGCACCAGCCAGAGAAGAAGAATCCCTTGGATTGGATCTTGAAGACGACTCTTCACACAATTTCCAAAATAGCCGTGGACCTCTTCCTACTCTTCAGGACCAAGAGGAGCAACCTCAGGCCTTTGCTACTAAGCCACAACAGCAGCAGCAGCAGCTTTCGGGGGGGGAGCAGCAAAGATCCAATTCTGATCTTGGGTTAAAGGGTGAAGGTGACCTGGATTTCCTTGGAAGGCAAGACACTGACTACCGAAACATTGAGTACCGCGATGTGGATCACCGGCTGCCAGGGCATCAGATGTTTGATTATGAACATGGCAAGTCCTTTTCAGAAGGAAAACCCAGCAAAGATTCCAGGCCCTATAAGAGCCTTCAGGTGGGTGGTTTTGTCAACTGATGTTTCTGTTAAATGTGTATTGGCCAAAGATTGGAAGGAGCTAGGAAGGAGTCTTCCATTCCTACTCCATGGCTTCAGTTCTGTTCTAATGCACTGACCTCCTGTGAGATCATCCTCACGCTCCAGATTGTTTTAGTGGGCACCCTTTCTATCTCAGAAATACTCTCTTCTCAAGAGAAATGCATTTTAGTCATTGAGAATTGCTAAATACGTAGAACCGGATTTGGTTCAGAAAGTCCCCAAGCTGGAAATGACCAGACAGAGGGAAGGTGTTGGGGAGAAGTAAGAACTTACTTTTTTATTTTCTCCTGGACATTGCTTATGAGCACTACCAGAGAGAAGCTGCTGGTGGGGGTGGACTGGTGTAGAACAGCACAGCTGTTCTCACGCATCCTTTGTTTGCCTTCAGTTAGCTTGGAAATCTGAAGGTAACGGTAACTACTGAGTTAATGACTATTATTGAATTTGAACTTCCCGCTGCTGGAAAGCAGAGAGAGGCCATTTGCCTGTTTTCCTGGGCCTAGAGGACCAAGACCTCGTTGTTCAGCTCAACGAGGACATGGAGTTAGCAATACTAGTCCTCCAGAGCTCTATGACTCTTCAACAGTGCCGTGGCTAAAGATTTAAGCCAGTCTGCTTAGGGGCCTTTGCCTTTGAATTGTATCCTGCTTTATTTTGTTACTGTTTGTGTATCTCGTGAGTTGGCATCTCTCATTTGTAAAAACCATCTCGATTGTTGAACTCAAGGACCAAGATTACCGGACCTGTCCCAAGTATGTGAAGCCAAGCAAGCTCATTCGGCTAGGAGGAGTGCCTGAAACTGCCACAAAGGATGATGTAAGTCGGATGTTTTTCATCCAAAAATTTCTATCAAGGGTTTCTAAAAGTACCATTTTTAATCCTGCGTTAATGGAGTTCAGACGATCTGTCATTTTTCCCAGGAAAAATCCAGATTTAGAGATCATTGCAGTGTTAATCTTTCATCTGATTGTTCTGAGTTTTGGGGAGTCTGGAAGTGATGATTTTTTCTGCAGGCACTTGTGAGGTGTTGGTGACTAAAAGCCTCGACTCCAGACTCTTTTTTTGTGTGCCTTACTTCTGTCATTGCTTTATATGTACCAAATACTGTTATTACTTTGTTGCTATATTTTGGGTTCAGAAGACATGTGGTGTCTAAGCGAACTTGTTCATTCTTAGTTACTTGAAATTGCTTAAATAAGATTTTATAAAGATGGAACAGACGTCTGCTGCTACTGCTGATTTTAGTGTAAAAAAAATATATAAAATCTAAGCTATAAGGTAAAAGAAGTTCCTTTGCAATAGTTTTTGCAGGGGTTAGCTGTGCTAATCAAACTTTCTGAGGCTTGATACTGGAGAACTCTTGGCAGAAACTTTGTCTGTCAGAGGATGATAAGATGTGGAACAGTCATCCCATGTCCCTTGATTTTCTTAAAGGCAGTAAGACGTCTCTGACCTTAAGTAAGGTTCAGTGGTGAACTGTCTCGCTGCAACCGGCATAATAAACCTTTGCACAGTTGGATTATGGTGTAAATGGTGTTCACTTTTTAAAACAAAACCCCAAAATATTTCCCGAAACTCAATAATCAGGTCTGAGATACTGCTGGAGGAAAATGCAGCGGTTTGTTATCAGAGTTAACCTAGAAAGAAAAGAAGTCGTGGAGAGAGAAAAGTGTACGTTAGCAAGTGGTTCACTTTCTGAGGTTTGATTTTGGGAGACTGAAGTGGCTCTTGGTTTTCCTGTAGATTCTCAATGCTTTCCGAGGGCCTGATGGGACACCTGTGAAGAACTTGCGACTGAAAGATTACAGTTCAGGTGAGAGTGCTTTTCCAGTGCTTCTAGTTTCCAGTTAACAAAAGGGTATTTTTCACACCGGTACTCATTCGGCAGTTTGGTTGAAGTCTTTGGTGCCATAATTGCAGGCAGTTTCGAATGAAAATACCCACTGAGTTTTGTAGTTGTTCTTCTTGTCTTCAAAGCTGATGGCTGTGCTCACTGCTACTTCAGAGGTAAAGCATGTGTCCTAGTGCCTCTAGAGGGGCATTTTTGGATTGTTCTACATCTTATTTATGGATGGTCTTATTGTGGAACATGTCCTGCGCAAATAGTGTCCCCAGGAAACCTAATACATCCTAACATTTCTCCTTCAGTAACTTGAAACTGTGACCCTTCTTGGATATGAAGACAGGTTAAATAAAAGGAAAAGTAAGTTTTAATAAGCAAATATCCACATACTGGGGTCTGGATGCTCTTCCTCATTTAAAGAATAAAGTTTTGCTGTACTTCTGATCAGCATGTATAGGATTCTGAAGAAAGAAATATTTTACAAGGCTGTTTGTGCGAAAATTGTACTGCAACAGAGATGTGCAATGGTAGGAAATGCAGGGTGAGTCCTGGGGATTGGTTTGGATAATATTGGTAGGAAATACATGGAAAACGTTTTGTTTCTAAACCTGGGAAAGCAGAGACTTCTACCTTCATCAGGGGTTTTTTTTTTTATTGCTGGTATGGGTTGCACGTGAAGCAGTTGGAATTCTTGGTGTCAATACATTATATAAAGGCTTCCTCTGGGTTTAGTAGCTGCAGAGAGAAACTGGGGCAGTTGGGTATTTCTCGAGTATATTTTTGTTTCTGGAAGCTGTCAAAGGAGGTTTTGCAACCTCCTTGTGAACCTTTGAACTAAAGAACCACCCTTGTGTTGTGTAATCTGGTCTGGCCAACAAGCAGGGCTTAAGGGGCACAGTTGATCATTCTTGCTTCCCTTCCTTGTTTCTAAACGTAGTACAGCGTGGCTGTCGGCACCTGCACAGCACTGACTGCAACCCAGGAATTGCAACATACTCACTTTTTGCCCGTGCTGATGTCATTTGTTTGTTGTTGTTTTTTCTGAAACACGTGACTTCTCGGTAATAAATCAACTTGAACTGGGGATCCTTGCAGAAGTTTCTTCTTGTGTGTGTTATTAGGAACTTGCTGCCCTCATTAGAGAGCTGGTGTCTTCTTGTTCCCGTTCCACATCTCAAAGGGTACTTGGGGTGAGATGTGGTGTCTGAAGTTACATGCAGAAGCCCTGATATCTGCTGGTGCTCACACCTAATATGAAGGTTACAGTTTTCTGCTGTCTCTCAGAAAGCTGCCTTCTGTTTCAATCTGTCTCCTCAGCTGCAAAGTTGGGTTATTTGAAGTTTTTCTGGCAATTGTGGGGTGGGAAAGAATGAGGTTAAAATTAGCTCCTATTTTATGAGCTTTATAAAGCTGTTGTTTAACCCTGTCCAGCCAACATCAGTAATTTAAGCAGTGTGGCATTATTCTAGGTTACATGGATGCTCCAAAGACTTTGTTTTGTATTATGTCCTGAGGCTGCAAATGCAGCTGCTAATTTAGACAGTTCTCTGATCCCACTTATGCAAGATGGATATGTCTAGGACAATAAAGGCTTCCTGAATTGGGAAAACATTCTTGAAATTGCGTTACTGGAAGCTGTAGTAAATTTAATCCAGCTTTTCACATTAGGTCATACTATAGAGAAGCGTGTGAAATTGAATTCATGTTAACTTCTGAAAAGCTAACCCTGTTTGAAACTAGAGGCCAATCGTGGGCTAAACAATGCCTTTTCCATAGGGTGTGTTTGTAAATATTCTTAAGAATTACAAGCAAACTCGCTGGGTTACTGGTGTCTCTTGGACGTGCCTGGGGCCCGCTGGCTGCATTTCTGTGGGAGCTCAGTGGGACGATGGCAACCTGGCTCAGGAGAGTGCGTGCTGAGGCTGTCTGAGTGGGTTGTGTATTTTTGAGTGCTGTCCAGAAATGTTAAAAATAACATTAATCATGAGTGTGCATGTTGAGTGTGTTTTAAGAGAAGAATGCCTGCAGCTGCCTGAGGACAATAGCGACCGTAACAAATAACACGCAATTAACTCAAAATAAGTTCGGGTCAGTTTCACAAAAAGATATTGCTTATCATAAAACTTATCTCAGCAGCTTCAGCATGATGATTCCACTGTACGATCTTTCACAAGACTGTTGTGGAGGAAAATATATGGTTGATTTTTCTTGGAAAAAGGAGCTCAACTTCTTTATAAAGCCCTTTCTTGGTACATGCTGTCTATGTGCTAAGGGAAGCATATTTTCACTGAAGGTTGTGCTCAGCATGGAACGCTGTTCTTAATATACCTGGTGTAATTTTGGTACACATTCAAGCTGTTTAATCTTTAGATTATTTTGTCTCTGAAGCCCACAGACTGAAGTGGTGGCTAGATTTTAAACAAAGTAGCCAGAGGGATCTTCAGAAGTGGCATAGTAGTTCTATTTAAATCAAAAAGGCAGATATTTACAGATAGTGGTAAAATACGAAAGTCAGACTTTAGAGTATTACCCTACAGAACATTAACTTGTAATTTTCATCACTTAGATTTTTGAATTGATGCCTGTATTTTCAGACTGAAAGTAACAGATCCATTTGTGAGTGGAAGAGGACGTCTTCCAACGCGATGTGTAAGCCCTTGGCAGAAGTAACTGTATTAGATTGTTGGCTTATCTTTCAGCTTGCCTTTTCAAGTGTGTTCGGTCACGTCTGTTTGGTGAATCATTACAAAGAATAAGCCCCAAGGTGATTAGTGGGATCTTCTCAAAGAGCATCAGCTGCTTTAGTCTACAGTACCTCCCAGCGCCGGTGCTTCAAGAGATACTGGGAGATGCTGGTGTTCGATGACTTGTCAGTAGGTCTCCGGGAAGGATTTGTCTGTAACGGCATGTAAGCTGCCCCTGTCCCTTGTGAAGGTACTTATCTCTGCCCAGAGAGCGGGTCAGAGCTTTCACATGGCTTTACAGGGTGGACCTCTCTCTGTGGAGCTGTTAGTGCAGGGTGTGACAGCACCGAGCTACTCTTGGCACGTTGTCGGTCATTCTGTTGCCTCTGTGCTTGCTTTGGTGCTGACTGCCAGGAACTGGAAACCAGTCCCTGTTGACCTTTGAGAAGTCTGTGCTTTGTCTTGGTTTTGATTTCAGTCATATTTTGAACTTCTCTCCCACCTGATTCATCAAGCTTTTTTCCTACTTTTCTGACTAATGTCAAACATAAGCAAAATCTGAGATAGCATCTTGAGCATCTGATGTGCACAGAACTCTTTGACTGAGCACACACGTATGCCCTGGAGAAGAGAGCGCACGGAGCGATCTTTATCTCAAAGGGCTGCTTCTGATGAGTCGCTCACCATTAAAAGATGCTGCAATGATGTCCAAGTAACAAGTGAAAACATGAAGTGTACTCTGAGCCTTCTGTTCAAATTGTTCTCCTGGACGCAGTCTGTGGTGGAACAAGCTTGGAACGTGTTTTTTCCAACGGGAATTCGTGTTAGGGTTAGTACCAGCAATTGGGAAAAGCTGTTCAGGGGAAGCAAGCCTGAGAAATTGCTGGCAGCCCGTGGGGCCTTTCCAGCGTACTTCTGCAAGCCCAGCTAGGAAACAGAGAGAAGTTTTTGCAGAGCTGGGAAAGCCTGGTGGAGAATGGACACGCTGACCAAGACAGAGAGCAGTGTGCGCAGAGAAGAGCTCTGTGAAATGGACCTGGAGGGACCAGGTGAGCTGGCTTGCAGTGAAGAGCAATGAGGTCTACCCCAGCCCCTTCATGTACCCTCTGAATCAGTGCAGCCCTTCAGAAATTGAGAGGTTGGGGTCTGTTAACCCTCTTCTGACCCTTCTGAATACTTGCTTTTGAACCCTGGGTGGAGATACAGGAAATGCAGGAGAGGTAGCAGTACCTGAAAATGTGACTGTCCTAGCGGCTACATAATGACAGCTGCCTGCTCCATTTTGAAGAGCTTTAATGTTAGCGAGTGCTATTGGCACTAAACGTTCTTTATTGCTTTCTTAGCCACCTTCTTGTGCTAGCATTTTTTTTTTGTTGTAATTTTTCCAGGCCTGGCCGTTACATGGTGCTTGGAACTGCCCCCCTTATCCTGACCTTTGTTAAACTTAAACTGCCTTGACCAAGTCTTAGAAGAAACTGGTTTATCTTGCTTGTTCTCACTAAGCTCTGCCACATTGGTGCCCTGTTAAATATTAATAAGCCCCTTAGATAAACCTTTAGAAGGTGCTTTTTTTTTTCCTCCAAGTTCAGTCTATCTTGTCTATCAGAACAGTGAATCATTGGCTTCAGGAACATTTCAGGAAGCCTCTGAAATTTAATAATTGTATTCTTTAGTGTTGCATTTTGTTAAAACTCATAATTGAAGGCCCAGAAGTTTACACTTTGTGATGGGGAAATTGGTACCCATTTTTGAGTGACGCACCTCTCCGTTCTGGGGATAAGTTCTTAATTTTCTGTGACTGGAGTGTGTCCCAAGGCAGTGAGATCTCCTCCCCTTTTTGAAGCAGAGCTTCTGTTGTGGTAGCTCGCTTGGCTCTGCCTCTGTCTGACCCACATAGAGCTGAGTCTTAGCTCCCTTGCCGTAGCTCGACATGTGGGTGGAATTTGGGCTAGTGATGCTTTTGGAGATCGGAAGCGTGGGTGAAATACCACTCTTGCCCCCAGCTCCCATGCCACAGGTACTGTTGTGCCACAGCTTCCAGCTTTAGGTAGGGCTAGAGAGCTGAGCTGCTGTCTGCACGGGGAGGGGATGTTTCTGGAAGCGTTCAGCGGAACTGTGCTAAACTGAGACCTTTTGTTTCCTTCCAGGAGTGATGCAGTGCCCTTGGAGAGACCCCTCTGAAGGGTGGATTTGTGGCCAGCTAGTGGCTTCCTTGTGAGGAGGGCTTGGCACCAACCCTGTGGAGTTTGATTGGGAGTAGATCCCACAAGGACTTAAGTTCTTTGGTTTGGTACAAAGAACATACTGTGGGTTGATGCGAGATGACTCTAATACGCACTGTGGCGCAGATGTGCTAATTATGCTAATATATAATATATATAAACTTAGCTCACCATCAAGGTCAGTGCTAAGGGGCCCAGTTAGCTCAGTGGTTTGAGCACGGTGCTGGCAACAGTGACCAACACCGAGGTCGCGGGTTCGATTCCCGCTTGGTCCCCATGTGTTGCCAGGTCTAGTCGAGAGGTGGCGTCCCTGCCCATAACAGGGAGGTTGGACTAGATGATCTCTAAGGTCCCTTCCAGCCTAGGCCATTCTATGATTCTACGATTCTAATGTACCACAGGAAGAAGAATCTTCCGTTGCTGTGTTTTGGTGCTTTGCACAGTGAAGATTGTGTGGGGCACCTGACTGCGTCAGCCCTGAGTAAGGGCATGTGGATCTCTTGCTGAGAGCTGAAGTGATCACCCACAAACAAGCTCACAGGTTGCCGTAGCACACACAGAGTTTCCTCTTGAGGCATGACCAGGTCACTGGCTCACCAGCTGAGTTCTTCAGCCTGCAGGGGCTCACCTTTCTGAAGCTGAGGAAATATCTTCAGCGCCAATCTGGGTGAAGCAATTGATCCTTGTTTGTAGCCAGATTAGCCTGGCGAGGACTGCAAAAGCACTTGGTTGGAATTAATCCATGGTCATCAATACCAGTGCTTGCCAGTTTTCCCAGCTGTGTGGGCAGCAGGCTTTTGGCTAGTCTTGCTTGATTTCAGGGCAATAGTGCTTTGTCTCTTGAAGGCAAAAGG
>NW_009713857.1:59009-71147 GCF_000703405.1 Apaloderma vittatum | reverse complement strand
ATTCCTGCCCATCCTTCCACATCTGTGATGTGGTGGCTTACAAAATAGGCAGTATAAATATGTTTTAGGTCAGTGTTTGTGATAGTTCATTTGTGATATGTTCATCCATAAAGCATGCTCCCAGCCTTTTTGTCATGCAGATCCTTCTCTCCGAAATAATTTTTACAAATGTGCTTACTGTTTTTGCATCTCCAGCACAAAACTTCAAGGATTTTCAGTGTGCTGATATTATTGCATTGATCGCTTTTCTGAGTCATTTGTATTGAATGACAGATCGCATATCCTTGGGACCAGATTCATGTTAGCAGCACTTTAAAACTAAGCTCCTGTCTGCAACATCTTCCCAGTTATGCAGCTTCCAGTCCTCTCAGAGTTTTTTGTGATGGCCCCAGCCTTCCTGGTATTCCAGGTTTCTGTACAAATATAATGTAATACTTTGCCTTTAATAAATCTACAGTGTGTACAGTCTCCTCTGTGCTGATGTACAAACTATTCTCCTTCTGGGCCAAGAAGGGTTGACAACTATTTGGGACTCTGACTGTTGTAGTTCCTGTACTTTGTGGGGCTGCCTATGCCCACCTTTGAGGGCATCTCGGGTGGGTCCTTGCTGCCTCTTGTCCTCATGGATGGAGGGAGGAGGGTGGACTGTAGTGCTCTGCTTTTCAGAATATATCTGCATATCATAGCCTGTGGTTTCAGTGCTGTTCTCTTGTGCAGTGCTGTCATGAACGAGTGCATAAGGGTGAACTTTTCTCATACAGAGGGACACTATGAAGTGACAACCTTTTCCCAGCAGCCAGGCACGTCTTATAAATGGTCAGCCTCTGAAAGGAACTGGGGCTGTGGCTTGTTGCAGAGCGTCCTGCTTAGTGTTCAACAGCAAGCTCTTCTGGTACAGCTCCTCAGCTTTAGTAGCTCTGAAGACCAGTTCATCTGTGCGTTAAAGAGCTCTGACAAATTTATGGGTGCTCAGAATCCACCAGCTGGCATTGAGAGAGCTCTCGGTTTTGGCATCTGAGCTGGTATTGGCAGAGATGGATTGCCACCGTTCCCTTCCTTGCTGCAGGGGTGCCCTCCAAGCTTTCAGACCGTGCGGACAGCTTTATTCCTCTGCACTCACCACACAAGGCACTCCACTGGTGCCCATCCTCACCGCAGTGGCAGGACTGGCTGCATAAGCACAGATATGGCCACTACTGTGCGTGTACAGGAGCTCCTGGCTTCTTGGAAGCGTGAAGTGTATTATGCCTGCTAAGAATAGTACACCGTGAGAGCGTAGTGACAGAGAGAAGGCCTTGTGTTTTCCAGTATGTTCTTGTGATGAGGTATTCGCTCTTTAGTATAGATGACCTACATTGGCGTCTTTCCTTGGAGGAAACAGGAAAAACTTGTGCATGGGATTATGGGCATGTTGCCAAACTCTCCCACAGATGAGACAGCTCTTCCTGTCAATGAAGGAATAGCAGATTCTCCAAGAACAGTGTGCAAAATCCTGTCCTCCACTACTGGAGCTGTGCGAAGGTCTTGCAGATTTCCTTCAAGGGGTGTGAAAGTCCTTCATAATCACTCCATACTTTATGCCGTAGTTTCTGTTGAGGCAACAGAACTTTTTTCTCGTAACACTGATTAAACTCTGTAGAGGATGTCCCCACCTGCACTCTGCTCTGCCGTGCTGGCTCTGGAGAGAGTGTGCAGCAAGAACGTCCTTGCTTCAGCAGGCCGGCCGTGGCTCTGCTTTAGTGTGCTATCTCTCTGAATCCTAAAAGTGCCCAAAACTGTGAATGCTTTTCTTCTGGGGTAGTTTTGTCCTACAGGAAAAAACGCAAGTGAAGTGTTGGGGTGGTTGAGAAGCTCTGCCTACAAGAGACTCTGCCACTATCATCTTCTGTCCTTGGGCTGCTTGAGCTCATTGGGCAGATGCAGGGACCACAGTCACAGCCAGCCCAGCTCTCAAGTTCAGCGTAGCATCCTTTGGCAACCTGTTATACAGAGTTTCTCTGGTGGGAGGACATCTGCCTACCTTCCAGGCCAGAGGAGAGGGAATATGTTTGTATTGCACCACAGCAGATGGATTTTCTAGCAGTTGTTTTTGGGAAGGCAGGTGGCAATTCACCATGGACTGAGAAGATGTACAGATTTGGCACTTGGGGACATACTTTAGTGGTGGGCTTGGCAGTGTTAGGTTAATGATTTGCCTTTACCAACCTAAATGGTTCTGTGATAAGGTTACTTAATGCTGTAAGCTTGCAGGGGTGGGCTTTGCTTCATGCTCATTCCTAGAATCCAAGCGCTGGATCACCTCTTGAGTTGGATGCTTTTGTCATGTTGCCGTTGTGGCTTCCTTCCAAAAGTATCTTTGGTTTGGCATGGGCAAGGCTGCTGTAGTTATGTGATCTTTTCAGTTGGCCTACTAAAATTCCAGAGAGATTTTTCTTGATTTTTCTTCACACTGCTTACAGCCCCTATCAGAACAACATTATGGTTTTCCTTTATTTAGATCTTTGACATAACAAGCTATCATGAAGTAACACATTACTATGTGTCAGTTGTTCATGAGAAACTGTGTGCATATAGAAACAAGTCTTATTTTAAATCTCGAGTCTTTGATTGTTCTGTCTGAAGCCAAATAACAGCAATTTTAAGTCAAACTTTCAGGATTTTTAGCCAAACTGTGGCATGCTAACAGGGACCTGCTATTTGTTGTCAAATTTCCCTTTGCTAAGACACATCTGTTTCGAAGACAAAAATATTCCTTATCCAAATGTTTGCATAGCAGCTTCCTGGAGCTCTAAGTATGTTCTTACTTCTAAGTATTAAGCGACTGTGCCCACTTTCTGTGCAGAAAACAACTAAGCATGCTTTGGGAACATCTGTAAAGAATTGTGTATACAATTGTTGGACGTCTGTTCCTGTTGGAAAGTTCATCTGGACAGCATAGCTCCTGCAGCATGCTCAGAGGTTACGTGCGGGGAAATACTGTTTTCTTCCCTTTTTGACAGTCTGTACTGATCACATACTTCTGCCAAAACATAAAGCACTTCTTCCTCCATCCTACCTTTTTGCAATCCTGGAACTGTAGTATTGTAGTAATCACTAAGTGAAGGATCAGATTAAGAAGATACCAGGATTTATGTCTTCATGTGAAACCTTACGTATAAATTTATGCCACCTCAGGTCAAAAAACCCACACTGTAATCTTAAGTAGCGATTTTGCTTTGCTGGTTTTGGTGTTATGACTCGAAGAATGGGTGTCAGAGAGTTCTCATTCGCAGAGGAGGACAGCTTTCCTTGGGAAGCCTGGTCAACCGATGCCTACCATTAGGTGCTCACCCTATGCCTGAGTCAAAATCCCCTGCCCTGCTTCTGGTAACAGCAGCTGAGTTGCGCTCTGGCAGGCAAACTGTGTGAAGGCTTTGGAAATTAAACTATCCAAGCTTGGCAGCTGCTACATGAAGAGCTGAACCAGCCCTCCAGAGGAGGCAGGGAAGAGGCACGACAGTTGGTAGCAGGAGCCTTTATAGCTGCTCCCCCTTAAGAACCAGCCTCAAGCCACTTGGTTTTGTTTCGAGCGTTGTGCTCTGGGTAATGTGATTACTCCAGGTCGTGGAACAAATCGGCAAGTGTTGCATTTTGAAGGTGCTCCAGAGCATCGCTGTTGTTCTACAGACCTGCATTTCAGTGGCCTTTCCATCATGATCTCAAAAGGAAGGATGCTCTGTTGGAGCTAGAGGCAGGGGGATGGAGCAGGGAGGCTGAACCATCCAAGGCTGATGTTGCTCCATAGTTCTCACGTACTGAGCCTGCTTGTCAGATCCGTGCAAAGAGCTGGATCTGGGGGCGAGGGAAAGTGTCAAGCCCCTGCAGATCATCCTCAGTGGTTTGGAGTGGAGCAGGGGCTCCAGGCTGCTGTCTTCTTGCATTACTCGCTTCGGTGCTGTCTGTGCAAGGACAGCTCGTGGGGAATTGCGGAATGTCCCTCTGCAATCCGACCACAAGAGCTAAGCATCTGGCCTGAAGCTGTTTTTTGGCAGGATATGGGGCCATGGTTTCTGGTTTTGGTTCTCATTGTACATGTAACTGCAGCTATGCTCGTTAGCGGTGTTCGGTTTGGTGGGGGAGGGCAGAGGTAAGAAAGTACCGAAGTGTGCTGACCTTCCCCTTAACTGGCTGCGTGTAAGACTCAGAAAGATCCTGTAGCATATATTCCTCTGAGCATCTCGGCTTTTGTATCTACGTATAGCATTCCGCTTTGCGCTCTCGGTTGTGTCATGCGGGATTAAATCCATGTCTAAACCACTCATACGCTTCACCCAGGAGCAGGATATAAACTGCCTCACATCACAGAGCAAGTAAGAGTGAAAACTTCTGTGGTCTTGCTTTCTGTCAGGAGGACCCCCCCCCCCACTTCTTACACATGTGGAAATAAGAGAGTACTCTGATCCTGGCTTGCCGATTACAGCAGCTTTCAAAAGTCCTCTCTCTAAAGGGGAATCAGGAGCTTTAGAGGCTGTCAAATATAATTCATGTAGCCTTTTTCTAAACAGGAGGGAAAGAAGTGACTCTAGAGTTCTAGATTTGAATAAGACTTTAAAATGTGCCATGTGAGCCTGCATGCTGTGCCGTGAAGTAGCAGAGGTGTCTGCCCAGAATGCAAAACAGTCTCCCAGCAAGGGGCAGCACTGCTCCTGGAGAGCAGCTCTCTTCCGCAGAGAGGAGAACTGCTTCATTTTGAAAATGTGATTTTTTTGTGGCTGGAACCGGAGAGCAGAATGGATGCTGTGGGAATATCTGGGTGAATTTAGGTCTGTCGATCCTGCCAGCTGAAACCGGTACCTCTAGTTCCAGGTGCCCACTTTGTGTAAGAATATCAAGTGGCTTTAGCTGCATTCCAGCACAGGTGGGCAGCTGCTGGACTGCATCTTTCACTGAGCTGAAAAGCCCTCAGATTGATAAATGTCCCTCTAGTGTAATTATATTGACTGAATAATAAGGAGAGGGGGAATAAATTCCTATGCGAGGAACTAGATTCAGATTGGACTCTTGTTAAAAAGGCGAAGGTGCAAAGTCAGGATTGCATTGTTAGTGTGCAAAGAGCTCCCAGAATAATAAAAAGTTGGTTTGATGATGAAATGGTTTTGTATAGCCTTGTCTCCAGTGTGCTTAAGTACAAAGATGATAAAAAAAACAGAGAAGGAAAAATTGGGGAGTGCAGCAAATGTTCTTTGATGGGGCAGATGGGGGCTGTTTTCCAGCAGACTGGAATGCCTCACCTGGAAGAACTCTGTGTGGAGTTACCTTCCCGTGGCAGGTGAGGGGCTGAAGCGACAGATATGTACCTGGTTTGAAGACACTGGTGTTCAGACATGCATCGTTAGGAGAGGAGACGAGCTCTTCACCAGGACAGCCAGGTGCCTAAAATGGTACAACCCCCACGCAGAGACTGGCTTTTCTCTCACTCCTAACCAGCCGAAAGAGCAGCAGGAGGAGGGAATCAAGCCTTTCAATTTTTGTCCATGTACAAGCATCTCAGCCCATGATCGTCTGGAAAATGGTGTTTTGGAGTGAGGTGGCCTTGGCATGTGAAGAGTGAGGTTGTGACTTTAGGTTGTTCCTCAGCGCTGCCGTTCTTGGAGATAGTTGCAACATCAAGGATGGCTCTTAGGATGGTCTCGGATTTTGTAGTGTTCACCCCACGCTTTGCTGTTGGGACCTAACATTTCAGCGCAGGTAACTGGAGCACACAGTTGATTCAGTGGGTCCCTCCTGCCACTCACTGAGATGACAGCTTTCCAAGGAGTGAGAAGAGTAAAAGCTCTCTAGTTTCTTGCAGCTAAACTTAATCTCCCATGCCGTCTTGTTACATGTGCAATAATGTCTAGACGAAAATGAGAAAGTTGGAATTTTCCTGCTGCACTGCACTTTTTCATGATACAAGGGCTTGGACTTCAAAAGTAAGCAGGTACTGAAGGAAAAATTGCAAAGGCAAAGGAATCGTGTTAGTTCTTTCTGAAATATTGCCCAGTTAAAATGCTGGCTATTCATGTAAAATATGTTTGCAGCAAGGTACTTTGAAATGATTTATCAACACTTGCTTTGGAAAGCACTGCCTCCAAGGTAGCATAAAATGTGAAACTAGCAATGGAAAATCACTGTGCCTTTAAAAAAAACAACAAAGCAATTATTTCTTGCCCTAAGGAAGGGTGTGCCTGTCACTGGGTTGTGCAAGGGGAAGTGGGAACACTGTGCTATTAACATTCATGATAAACTGCACAGTTAATCATCATCCAGCTAGACCCTGATTACTCTCCTTTTCTTTCTGGAGTAGAGGGGTGGTGGTTAGAGGGTTTGTCATTGGAGGGAAAGGGAAATTGAGTATTTACTGTGGCTTTCTTTATGACAAGGCACTAACATGACTCCCGTCTGTATTTAAATGCTGTCCCCAGGTTACGACTATGGCTATGTCTGCGTGGAGTTTTCACTCTTGGAAGAGGCCATCGGATGCATGGAAGCCAACCAGGTTGCTTTACACTTCGGTCAATGCTGCTAGAAGATTTTAAATTTTTTTTTTTTGGTGGGGTGGTGGAAAGCCAATGAGGTTTTTTCGAACCATTCAAAGGAAGATCTGTTCTTGTATAATACAAAACACTGCAGTTTAAATGTTGTTTCCAGAAACTTGCAAAAGGCTTAGAAATGTCACTTTGAAAGAGCTGCTGAACACTAAACCGTCTGCCCTCCTCCCTAGTCTGTGTCGGCACACTGGCAAGAGTCAGAGGCTGGTGCTGACAGACTCCTAATGCAGCGTTTGGCCTCGATGCTTTTGTGCTCACGCTGACATCCAGTCGGAAGGAGCTGTGCTGGCGTTAAACGCTTGCCCCGGCTGCGCATGCACACACACATACACATGTGACTGTAGGTGAGGCCTCTCGTGTGCAGCTCTGAGTCAGCTCTGACTTGTGCGCTCCACTTTTCCCTATGCCTCGTGTGGGAGAGGTTCTTAATTGTGCGTCTCGCCCATATCTATCCTGTCCTTTGGCAAGCTGGAGCTGCAAACGTGAGGACTACCCTACCTGCAGTTGTGCCTGGTAAATCTGAACATTCCCAGCCCTCAAAAGTGGCTTAAATCCCCAGTGAATAAGTATGCAAGGAGAACCTTTATTCTGATCGGGTATTTGAGGCTAGAGCTGTTGTCTGTTGCACAAGATTCAGGTGCATAAAATTTGTTAGATAAAACCTGGATTCCCATCTTGCACCACGCTCCCTGTGCCTTGGCACTGCAGGTGATGAATCGCTCAAGAAAAACTACTAAATGATTGATCCCCCTTCCTTCACTACATCCTTTAAGATCCTCTCTGCTGCTGCCTTCCTCCTAATTTGCCTGGGTAAGAATCCATACCAATTATCTAAAGCCTTTTTACCTGAATCTCAAGTCTGGCTGTCATGGGAGGGAGAGTCATGAGTCAGTTTCAGAGCTGTGCATCTGCAAAAATGTACTTACAGTTAATGAGTCTTCACAGCTGGGGTTTCAAAGGTCCCCCTAAGCGCTCGCATTTGCCTCTATTTTCAGTTACAGAGGTATTGCAACTTACAAAAATGTTTTACAGAAATAATTCTGTTGCTGGGAAAGAGCCTGACACATTCCCACTGGGGTGGTGGCAGTGAGCACAGAGAGAGAAGGCTCCAGAATTAATTATTACTTTTACTGTCAATGACAACTTTTATTTCCCCTTCAGTCTTGCTACAATTCCCAATTTATTTTGTTGTCACTGGGGAATCTGTAATTATATATGCTGCTCCTTTTAATCAAATGCCTCTCCATATTTTCTCCACAATTCTGCCCACATGAAATAATGTCCCCCTACGCAAGAGCAATTCCCAAATACCTGGGAATTTGGGAATTCCTTTTTTTTTTTCTTTTTCTTGATGCCTGCTCTGCCTCTTCTCCCATTTGTATTTGGATCAGGTTTGATCCATTGCTACAGCAAAGAGCCTGCAAGCACCAGGCTTAAACTGAACTGCGTGCCTAGAGGTGCTCTGCAAATCACCGTACCCACAGGCATGTGGAAAAATGCTGACTGGCCTTCAGCTGCCGCTTAACTTGACCCTCCCCAGCAACACTTAAAGTCGGCTTTCAGACTGGGCATTTTCTTACCGTGCTTTCCTTCCAACATTCAGGCAGGCTGCTGCCAGAACCCTGCTAGCCGTAGGGGTGACGGCCCCGCGCTCTGCCTGGGAAATGTTAAAAACAGAGAGTGTGCGGCCTTCCAGTTTTCCTTCCTGCTCTGTGTGTGTGCAGAGGTGACCTGGAAGATGGAGTGGCTGGAGGGGATCATCTCCAAAGCCTGCATGTGCCAATCTTCGCTAGGTTTTAGGAGAGCTACAGTAGTTTGTAATTAGTGAAGCAAGAAACGTGCTTTTTGGGGTGACCCAGGCTGTGAATTTGATCAGAAGAGTTGTAGCCTCTGGATTGCCCCACATAGGTTGACTTCTGGCCATCCAATTATTTAAATAATAAAAAAAAGAGTAGTAGTAAGATTTGTATCTGACCTGCAGCAAGGGAGGGAGCTGACTTTTAAGTTCTCAATAAAAGCCAAACAGAGATATTCAGAAAGGGAGTTACGCAATTTGGTTGTCCATAGACAATAGATATCGCATTTTAATATCTTCCAGGATAGAGTTGTAGGATCATCTGCTTAGAATTAGTGCACATTTTTACAAGCTGCAAAACCTGTGTTAGCTAAGACGTAGATTCCTTGATAGTTCAGTTATTTTCAGAAGGTTATAAGCAACCCCTGTCAAACTCAGTTGCCTGTGAGCGTAAATAGCAAAACAGTGTCAGCCCACAGTGACATCCTAGTCCTTCACTAGTCAACCTGCCTCTTTCTCAGTCATCTGTAGGCTGGGAATAAATAGCTTTTGCAGACACAGTGATTTTGATGCTGTTTAATGCCCACTTAACTGCCCCTGCCTGAAGAACAGTTTGCTACATCCCGATGTTGTATAATTCCTATATTGTGAAATCTTTTTGTTTTACTCAGCACAGACCAGCACCCACTTAAGGTCATTCCCAAATTTGCTAATTACAGATTTACCAGGTCCAACTCCCTCCGTTCAATAAGTCTAGCATGTGTATGTGACCGCTGAAATTTGAGGGGGCTTTCTGTTAAGCACATCGTGATAAGGCAACATCCATCTTTTGGGTAGCCCTAATTTTGTAGGAGGGTTTCATTCCACTTGTATTCATTGCTGCAGCTCAAATAACGAAAACGCCCCCTCCTCCCCATTAATGGCTTTGCCGTGTTGATTGTTGCGTTGGCAATTCGTTGCAGCTCAAGGTCCCATCTAACACTCGTGACACGTCGCGGGGTGGCCGCCGTTGCTCGCGCGGAGGTGTTGGGCGGCAGGTTGGGCTGAGCGAGGTGCCGCCCACCCGCTCTCCTGCTGCCTTTGGAGGCTCTTCGCCCCCCACCTAGGGCAGGTGGGTTGGTGGGTCTTTCTGCGGAACCCAGGTGCAGCCTGATGGTCAGTGATGCTCCTCTTGGTCTTTTTGGTACAAGTTGGCTGTCGTTTGGCTTTTGTGAAAGGAGACCTCTTTTCTGTCTGTGATGAGCTCCGTTGGGGACAGGCAGGTATTTTGAATGGAGAGTGCAGAATTTCTAAGTTATGTGGTTTCTCCTAAATAACCTTTCCCTCCTTTATTCTCATTTTTGAAAGGTTGTAGTGTGGTGTGACGTTTGTCTTACTGTGTTTTCTTTGCATTCGGGCTTGGTGTAACCCCTGGTGTAGTAATGTTCCTGTCTGGGGGCACCAGTTGGCTTTTTGGAGGCACCTTTGGGAATACACCTCATGGCACTTGGTCTCCATATGCATTGGGATCTCTTTATGCTCCTCCATCATCTGTAGAAGACATACATAATAAGCTTGTTACTGCATGTGAGAAAATCGGGCAGGAAATGGAGTACCTTTCGTGCACTGTCACGTATCATAAAGGCAGGTGTAGGAGGAGAAATGGAGAGAGTCTATCTCTGCTGCCTGGATGTTTCAGTGAAATATTTTTACTGAAATAGAGCTGAGATACTAACATGTGGAAGCAGAAGTGCTCTTTTAAGCTTAGGAGCAAATCTTTAGTCTTGACTATGTACTACTGTCTCAAAATCCTCTCAGGCCTCAAGCTCAGCAACACTGTCAGTGCGAATATTTCCTAGTTTTTTTGCTAGTAACTAACATCTTTGTAATCCTTTCCTCCTGTTCCTTGAGTAAGAGAGCAAAAATGAGAGACCTATCACATGAACTTCTAAAAATACCTCATTAATTTTCGCTGAGGTCTCCAGATGTGTGCTGGGGCTGTGGTTCCCAGACTTGCTCTTGTGCTGTCCTGCACTGAGGCCGGCACTTTTTGGAGAGTGGTTTCCCCTGCCGTGCTGTGCCGTCCTGGTTCAGCTTGCTGAGAGCAGCGATACCTCTGTTCCCTGCTCATTTCTTGCTAGAGAGGGTAAGAGGGATTCTTACTGGGCTTTGTGAGTGCTCGCTTTACTGGAGCACATGCCACGACCAACCAACTGGGAGGCCTGAGCTGTGTGCTTCTCCTGCCCTGAGCCCGTCCCCCTTCTTCCGTTCACTGCCGTGCTTTCCTGCGTTTTGTGTGAACGTAGCTTCTGGTACAGATCAGACCTCACAGGCTTTTCACTGTAACTGTTGGTGTTAAAATCCACAAGATGCTTTGACAAGCAGGCAAAGCCTAGGACTTTCTGTCCTGAAAACATTTGCAATCACAATGCTGTGTGACATCCCAGTTAAATACAGAACGAGCTTGTGGGTATCCTGGGAATGCATCTGTGCTGGTGATCTGCAGCCCTGGAGTATTTATTGAAGCCTGTGGTGCGAGGAGGGTGTTGCAATTTATAAGAGGAAAATGTGTGTCCAAACATCAAAAATAGTTGTTTTCCTTTTGGTAGGATATGCCGAGTCGTGGAGTCTGACTTTTTTTTCTAGAACATGCCAAGTGCCCCCTGTACTGGAAGGTGACACCCACCTCAAGTGTATTTTCACAGACTCTCTGGTATCCATCATTTACTTGCTTGACGACGTCTCTCCATCTCTTTCGCTGTAACCTGCAGTTTAGGGTGATGGTGACAACTGAGTGTATCCACAAATACACTGAAATCCGTTTGTGTGTTAGGCCAAGAGTGCTGGAGATGGCCTTGCTTTTGATATGTTCTCCTTGGAGTTTCAGTTGATGTTGTCTTCTGCTTTTCTTGCTCTGTGTTAGGTGTGTGGATTTTGCTCAGGTTGTATCATTAGCACACATCTTCTTTTTTCCTATGAAACCTGTCCTGCTTTTGATTGTGTGGATTTCTAGAATTACCTTTTGGAGTCTTCTCCTTCAAGTGCATGTAGAGGGGGGGAAAGGCTTTTTTCCTGGACAGTGTTTCTTCTATGAACATCCTAACAATTTGGGAATCGTGCACATTAGAGAATAACTTTTATGATCCAAACAACCTGTGGAAAGTTTGAATTGTAGAATTCTAACTGTGATTCCCTCCACAGGCTTCTAATCAGATGAGTGGATTTCCAGGCAGCAGAGCTGATTTGGGGTTTTTCTGTGTCTCATTCAGTGTGTGACCTTGTCGTGAGCTCACCCTGGTCTTACATCGCAGAGGCTTGGCAGATCGAGTCAATCATTTGTTCATTCCCGCTTCTGTGTCGCTAATCACCATCATGTCATTGGAGCTGTAGGCCGCTGAGATTGGTATGGAAGTCTGCAGCGGGAGGCTCCTCGTGCTGGGCAGGTGCCTGCCTGAGAACAAGCGGTCGATCTGCCCCGGGGTGACCTGTGGCGGGGCTGGCAGCGTGGGTGTACGTGGGTGTGCCCGGCCGTGATGCTGTGAGAAACGCGCTGTCTGCTTTTCTCTTCGGAAAGACCGACTTAATCTCTGCGTGCTGTAGGGACCTTCCTCGTGCGGAGAAGGGTATCTTTTGTTCTAGAATGTAACTGCCAAAAATTCCGGTGCTGAAAATACTTCCCTGGGCCTTCTTCTCTTCTGTCGTCTCTACATCTTCTGTCATCTCAGCTGTTCAAGACGTGTGAATCCGTAGTTTCTCTTTCCTTTGGCACAGGAGATTGTAAGAGATCTTCCGTCA
>NW_009713857.1:48993-58978 GCF_000703405.1 Apaloderma vittatum | reverse complement strand
CGCTCTTCCTTCAGCCAGTGGTAGCTGCCCGTCAACGTAGTTTTTCTAGCCCTGCACAGATAAAAAAACTACAACTTTCTTGGCAGCTCTGTCCTGCCTTGCCTCGTGAAGCAAACCTTACTAACCAACGTATTTTAAAGTAAGTGCTCTTTTACTTGAGAGTTGTGAAGCTGCATCTTCTTGTTCTACTTCTGTGATTCCCAGTTAGCCACGTCCATCTGTCTCCCTGCTCTTATTCCAAAATGCTATCCTCCTTTTGTTTCCTTCCTCCTTTTTTACTTCAGCCTCACCTTACCCATGTGATGAGGATTGTATGGATTTACTGCCGCTCTGTAATGAGATCGTCCCAGAGGACAGTTTCTGGGTGAGCTGCGTGTAGCAGGTGTGTCAGCAGGACTTCCTTAATATCTCTGATTGCTGCTGGGGTCATATGGCCCAGCAGTGTTATCTCAGGACTCAAATATTGCTGAATATTGCAGAATTATCTCTTCCGTGTGCTGAAGTTCACTTGGACTGCTGTATAAATAGGCTGTTCCACGTAAAGCATCCCTCCCTACCCTCTAAAATGAAACTGCTCTCCCTCTGGCCCCTGGGCATTTATGTTCTGCTTATGGATTTGTTGGGATTTTTTTGCTGGTTGACACTAACAAATCTATGTGATGATATATCTCTGAAATAGCCGTTCTTCCCCTGTCGATCTCAAATGCCTTGCTAATCAAGATTTTTGCTGTTGGGCTAGGTGTTCTGTTTCCAATGGCAGGAGCTTGAATTGCCAAATGTTAAGGAGTAATTGCCATTTCCTGAAATTTGTTTAAATAATTTGATCTGTGAGAGATTACTGAGATACAAGTCCAGTCCTCCCTGGCTGCCTGGTTGTGTGATGTGATACAGCAGCGCTTGCAGCTCATCTCTCTCTCCCTTTGGGCACCACGTGCATGGGTGCAGCACCCGGAGGTGCCTGGAGGTGGGTGCTCCCTACACTGGTGCCTCGGAGTGAGGAACCACTGTTGGGCAGCTGGACCTCTGCTCATGCCCAGCATGACAGTTGTAAAAATGAGAGTACTTGGAAAACTTTTGCTCGTGAATACGAAATACAACGTGTACCACAGGTAAATCTGCTCCCTAGCCCTTCCGTCAGGCTAAAGTTGTGTTGCAGAGCACTCACTGGCAGAGCAACACCTGTGAGAGTTTTGTTTCAGTCATGGTCAACGTGCAGAGAGTTTTCCTGAGTCATGTGGCATCTGGCACACTCATCCTTTGAATTCACTTGTAGGTGGCATTTTGTCTTGAGCTAGAAAGGATTTGAAGTAGTTGTTGGATGCAGGATACAGATGCTGCCCTGCCTGTGGAGCTCTCAGGTCCTTTCCTCCTAAGGTGTTGATGGAACAGTTGTGTGACAATGAGGACATCTTAGTCATGGAGGCTACACAGAGGTGCAGTTTCACCCGAAGAGCGATGTTTTACTGCTGGCTGCTCTTACTCACAAATTATATGGTTTATTTGGGGTTTTTTATTGTGTTTACCTTCATGATTGGTTGGTTTTCTATGAAGATGTGTAGAGACTAAACATTCTTGTGCAACTGTTTGGAAGGTGTTTTTCATTGTAGTGTCAAAGTGCTGCCAAGGAGTTTGGTGAATTGGCTGTAGGGCAGATAGGACGTTGCCACAGTTGGTGGGTTGTGTGCGTGGTCAGACGGTGATTTTAGATTAAGATGTAAAATTCCTTGATGAAGCTCCCATGCGGAAGTTAGTAGGACTCCTACCACCAATTTGCCTTGATGCTTTTGAAGTCATCCTTTAAGTAAGCTGCTGACTAACAGAACTGCAGACACACTGTCAGAAATTCCCTCTGTACTCCTACAAGTGGACGGTGCTGATGGCGTGACTGAAGTTACTTAAAGGGGACGCAGAGACAGGGAGAGGGCAATGTCTGTATTGGGTTTGACTTACACGAATAAAGGCATCTCAGTGAGCACACCGTAACTTTCATTTCCAGAGCAGGACCGTTTTCCATCACGGGTTTGCCATAATGCTTTGCCCAGGAGCTGTCATTGTGAAGGAGGCGGCAGTCCTTCTCAGCCCAATCCCAGCAGTGGCGAGGGGAACACCAGAGATGTTTTACAAGCGTGTGAGGCAGATTATAGCGCTGAGACTCCATCTGGACTGTTTTGTTAAGTGAGAGCACACCGAAATGTTGATGCAGTGTTTGCTCGACGAGTTGTTTTTGTTAGCTCCAGCATCGGAACTGTTGATTCGTGCTTTTATGCTACCTCAGCGGCGGTTGCTTTCCCGTTCCTGGGTGCACTGTTGTTGGGTTACTGGAACAGGAAGGGAAAAAGTTGAATCCAGAGGCTGAAAAAAAATGTCAAACTGCACACTCCCTGGGGTTAAGGAAGTCAGAATCACTATTTCCTTCTTTTAGAAGAGCAACGGTCTACCTGCTTTTCTGCAGAAACGATGTAATTTTTTTGCATAACTAGGATTGTGAAAGTGAGAGAGAGCTAGAATTCCCCTCAGATGTCGATTTTAGTCTGTTTTCTTCCCAGTTGAGTTTGTCTTGAACCTTGCCAGTGTAAATCACTGAAGTTTGGTTACTTTGAGCTGGGTTACATTCAAAAAGAGTGCCTTGAATTTTGCCATTTTCTGCTCAGGTTCTGAGACTTGCACAAGTAGAAGATTAAATTAAGATGTTTCAAGTTTGAAAATGCAAGATCACAGCTGTGGCAGTCAGCAACTTTTATTTGTGAATTTTTGTTTCCATTTGACTGTAACTGAGCTGTTAATGTTCTTGACTAGAAATGAAACATGATTATAGTGGAAAATGGGGGCTGGCAGCGTGCCTGGACTGTTGTGTCATTATCTGTCAGTCACAGGTAACAAGGAAACAGGTATTTAACACAGAAGGACACACAGTTATTATCCGCCCCAATTCCCCTGCAAGCCACAGGGCACCTTCAAGACTCTTTATTAAAGCTTTAATACCTACAGAGATCACAAGAAGCACTGTGTGCTACAGGATCAGAGTTGGGGAGCACTGCTGGCTTTCTACAGCTGTGCAGGACAAGAAAACACATGAGGTGGAAGAGCACTGAGGGTGCTGGCAGGTGACAGCCCTCTGCACTTCCGAGGAAAGGCACAGACTTCCCTGATCCTTTCTGGTGTCAGAGAGGGAGAATTTCTTCTTGCATCATATCTGGCAACCTCTTTGACCCAACACATGTGAACAGGACAGCAACTGAGAGGTCTCGGCACTGCTGTGTGACCAGCTTTGGCTATGATTGCTCCCAGAAGAAGGCAATGGGGGAAAACCCTGAAACTCTTTTGTACAAGGAGACACGAGAGGGAGGTGGAAAGTTCATCCTGGCTTCCGCAGCGACAGAAGTTGTGCGATGTGCGCTTGACTTGTTGCCGTGAAGTGTCTGATGTGACGTAGCATTCTGCCTTAAGGTTTGTTTTGCTGTGCTGTTGCACTGTGTGTGTGCATTGACAATTAGCAGATGTTGCATCCAAGTGCCCTCCTCTATCTCCATCACTTCGGGCCACTTATAAGTTCAGTTAGTTCTGTCTTTCAGAGGATGAACAAACGGTTTCCAGAAGCAGATTCCCCAAAGGACAGGGGTCTAAAATCAAGTGCGTCATGTAGCGAGTTACATTTTTAATGAGGGTCAAAGCTATAAATAAGTATTTAAACCTCTGAAACTGTCTTCTTTAGAAAAGAAGATGAAAGTAACTCTGTCCTGTTTTTATAGGCAGCAGGGGAAATCTCAGTTTTTGTGATGTACAATCGATGTCTTATCATGAAATTAGCAATATTTAGATGGGCTTCATATACCGAATTTGAGCCAGAATGGCAGTAAAAGCTCAAGCAAACATTTGATGTACTTTTCCATCAAGGTTCTCAGGAGCAGAGCTAACAGAGAAAATAATTTTAAGTCCTCAGAGTCCCAAGATGTATTTTCATACACATAAAATCAGTTTGTGAAGTCTCACTGAGAAGCCAACTCACGCTGCAAAGCTGTACATTGATGATATGATGGCTAAGGTGTTTTACTGTGTATAGTCTTAGCTTTTTGAAAGCCTAATTGATTCTTCCCGACTCGTGATATCACTGGAGAAGAAAGCTGAGGTGATTTGTTGGTGGTTTTTTTTTTTTCCTCCTGACAATGTGCTCTTCTGTGCCTGGTCTGTGTGAGAACAGTGTCCTCTAGTGCTGCCTGCTTCTTTACCCATCACGCTAACGTCACATGCCTGTTTCTCTTCCATCTGGTATGTTCTGGGCTCATCATTAAATGTAAGAAATTAATACAAAAATGTTTTGTGGACACCTCTTAGTGATAGGACATTCTAGGAGGAGCGGCTGAAAGCAACACCACTCTGCTGCTTGCTGCTGGATGATGAGCGGCTGCAGGCAAGGAGCTGCAGGCAATACCTCTGAGTCTGTTGGCCCTTGCTCTGTACGGGCCAGTCTCTACTGAGCCGTATGTCCCTGCCTGGTGTGATACGTCCCTGGGCGTTGGATTTCCACAAGAGTTTTGGGTGACAGTGCCTGAGCCACCCGCTGCTATGCTGCTAATCTGTTGTTTTAAGGAGAGGTCTGTGCATGCTCACAGAATCACAGAATGTTCAGAGGTGGAAGGAACCTCAAAAGGTTATCTAGTCCAATCACCCGGCCAGAGCAGGATCACCCAGAGCAGGTCACACAGAAGTGCATCCAGATGGGTTTTGAATGTCTTCAGAGAAGGAGACTCCACAGCCTCTCTGGGCAGCCTGTGCCAGGGCTGATTCCCCCTCCCAGTCTATAAGGAATTCAGCCGAGCTGGGACTTTTGATACAACAGGAAATCATGTTCTTTTCCTTCCGCGGTGTCAGCGTTATTGTGGAAACTGCTCTCCTGCACTCTCATCTCTCTGGATAGACTCTTGTAAAGAATTGCGTTCAGCTACCACAGCCTCGGAGCCTGGATATTCCCACAGGAGAATCGCTTCCACCTTTTGCACCCTGACAAGGCACTGTAAGCTCCTTTATTCAGCAATTCCAGAATTGGCCAGGAAGGAGGGATCTGGATGTACCTCTGGATATTGTGCAGTGCAGTTTCCTGGATGAACCTCTTAAACCTCAGTGCCCCTGTAAGGGAGTAGCTGCTGGGTCGCATGGGGAGCTGTGACACCCATCAGTATTATGTTGCACCCAAGCCAGGCTGCCAGGAGAAACTAATTTCTTTCCAAAGGGCTCAGACTGTGCCAGGTTTCTCAGGCAAATACTGAACAAAGAGGCTAAAGCAGCTGTTTCCCAATCACCTCCTAAGAGGAGCTCTCTTAAGAGGCAGCAGCAGCTCAGATGCAGAAATGGGTGCAGGAACCAGCCTGAAGATGTGCCAGGTGCCTTGTGGTTCTGTCCAGGTCTGACTGTTAAGGGTCTGGATTTAGCTTTTGGACAGGCTGCCTTGAAAGTCATGGTGTCGTGATGAGAGTCGTCGTGGAGACAGCACAGGTAAGTGCTGTGCTGCTGGCGCATTTCCCCTCGCAGCTGGCTGGGTTCTTCCTTTACACTTCTGGAATCAGTATCAGGCATCCAATTTTGTCAGTAACTGGGAATTTGGGAATGTTGAGAAATGAAGCCTTCAAGGACAGAACCCTTGTTTCATCCAGAGCTGCTTCCTCTCTCCAGGGTTTTTGGGCTTTTTCCTCTCAGCAGAGAGGCTGTCCTGCAGGGAGCTTGCATGAGCACTGGCTGCAGAGAAAGCATTGCCGGTGAGGGTGCTTAATTGCTCTGAGTGCTTAATTTGGTAGGCACAGAAGTGAGTTTGGAGGCACATCTTGAGGAGCGTCTCAACTGCTCTCATCCCCATTTACAAATGACGTGTTCTTAGTGAACATTTTTGCTGCTGCGCAGATCATCCTGCGCTCTGGTCACCATGCAGGTGACTAGACACCCTTTTGTTTGGGCGCAGGGTCTTTAAATGCCTGATAAAATATGCTGAATTGTATAGGAATAAATTTACCCCATAAGGCAGAGCTTTCCAGCCTGACTTTTTGCCAGCATGATCTTGGCCTGAGGTTGCTCTTTAGCGTCTTGATATTGTACTTCAAATCTGTGAATAAGGTGCTGGTCCTTTCTTCATTGTTCTCCCAGCTTCCTTATGGCCATGGCTAATTGTAAGCTGCCCCTGGGGGAAGTGCACAGGAAGGTCCCAGGGTGGATGAGTGCATTGTGCTAATGTGCTAATCTTTGTGTTGTTAAAAAGCGTTATGGGATGGGATGACCTTTGAGGAAGAAGGTGGCCATATAACAAAAAAACGAGAAACGTGTCCAGGCACTAGAGAAGGAGGGAGAAGGAAAATCCCTGAGTTGGGAGCAAAGGGAATCTTTGAAGCAGCTGCTGTTCAAACACAGAGTCTGGGCAATAGACCATGGTGAATCAGAAAAGGAATATAGATGAGGCAGAGCCATGTGGACCCTTCCCTAGAGCCATCTGTGTGTAATGATTCTCAATATGCTAAATATTTAAATACTCTGAAGTTCTGATAGTTTTAAGTATACTTTTCAACTACAGGATTCAACCTGATTGATACTTCTTTGGGCAAGTGTTTGATACATGTGACCTTCTTAACTTGCCCGGTAGTAAATCCATCGATGGTTAACCATTGATGCTTCTCTTTGGCTGTGGAATGGGAGTGCAGCCAGGCACACCAGAGCACAGAACTTGTGCCCCTTGGAGCTGTTACTTCCTGATGCCTGTACTGTGAAAATCCTCTTCTGACCCCTCCATACTCTATAGGAAGGGCTTTCGTTTTAAAACATCCACATTTTCCAGTGATCCCGTGGTGCTGATCTGCAAACATGCCCTCTCCAGAGGCATGAGGGAAGCTGGAGGTTAGAATTGGCTGGACCTGGAAAAGTTGGGGCTTTCAGTGGCAGGAGAACAGTCCACTGCACTTCACTGGATCAAAGAAGACTTCCAAATGTGTTGAAATCTCCTTCAAAGGTGAAATGCAGAAGCCATTCATATCAGCTACCACCCAAAGCTGGCCCTAGAGCATGTGAAGTCCTAGGCACGTGGCGTGTTTTCTCAGGCTGCAACACATTGCCGTTACCCTTCCTGGAGCTGTAATTGGGAGCTTGCCTGTACCGGCTGTTTTGGTGGCGTTTGCAGAGCAGGACTGAGTGTGCTGACAAGCAAAGCAAATGCTGCGTTTAACAGATAAGCACTCTGAGAGTCCTAACTTGGAAGTGAATTGGAGTTCAAAATTCAGGCAGTAAAATGGAGAGAGCTGGCACAGTCTGAAAGGAAATTTCTGTGTATGTTTGTGCAAAGGATGTCAGTGAGGGGAGACGAGTTGTAGAAAGATACTGGGGCTTGCTTAAAAAGGAGTATGGCTGGTATCCAGGGAATTGAGAAATCGTAGGAAGAAAACTGGAGGTGTCGCAGCTGGCTAGATGGGGTGTCTGTGGAAATAAGGTACTTAAAGGATGCAGACTGGCACCTTCTGCTAAAGGACAAATGGGCATGGATAACCAGGTGGAAAGGGAGGCCTGAGGAGGGCTGTCTGGGAGCCAGTAGAAGTGGAAACTTGTGTGTCTCGCTTGATGGTCCCAGTGGAAGTAGGTAATAGGTTTTGTATAAAAGGAATTTGGAAAAGAGGCACTGAGTACTATCTGGGATAAATTAATATATATAATATATCCTTACATAACATCTTAATCTGTTATGTTGAGCTACTACATCTTTAGGACTCTCTAAGTTACCCTTCTAGGGCCTCAGTTATGTACTGGTGCCAATTTTGTTTAATATGTCCATCAGCGATGTCTGTTAACCCAGGATTGATGGTGGCATCTTTGGGCTCTCAGTCTCAGGCCTCCGCTGAATTTGAAGACCGTGAGCCCCTGCTGGCTGGCATCAGATTGCCGTTGAAACAAATGCCTTACTGATGAATGCTTCAAGGTGATGCCCAGGAGTCAAGCATCCTCCTTTCCAGGTGGCTTTTATGGAAGATTCGTCTTGGCATTAGTCTTGATTGAGAGCTGAAATGATAATACAGAGCAAGGTTGTTTGGATCCACTTGGTGATTCCTCAGGGATCCACCACTTGTCAGACCAGCCTTTTCCCCTGTAAATCTTGAGTCTTCTACCTTGGCTGTCAGCTACTCAGCAGTAAAGTACTGGGCACTGATAGATCAGGCCAATAAAAAGAAGTCTGGGAGCTGCAAACGGTTAGGGAGCTGGAGAAGGGAGCCGAGACCTTTGGGGAAAGGCTCACTGCACCACGAGTTTACTTGTAGTTACTGTTCCTGTAGGAAATGCCAGATTGCTGCAGTACCCTGCAGCAGGCTGGATTGCTCTCATTTCTTCCTCTCTCCATGTCACGCTCTGTTTTCTACATGTTTAATTACAGATGGAATGCGATTTGTGGATTCACAGCTTTTCTCATCTGCTTTTTGTCAAAGGTAAGCAGCTGTGCTGCCTGTTGCTCAACAGAGTTGAGTCCCTTGTACAGCAGCTGCCAGGGAGCTCGGAGATAAAAACTTCAGCATATGGAAGAAATGGGATGAGAAGCCAGTTTCTGTGGCTGAAATGATCTTGTTTTGAAATATATCCAGCTGGTCTCTTATCCTCCCGGGTGTCTTGGTGTTGGCCCTCTGCTCTGTCCCAGGAAGCTACTGCCTCTGGAATCCCTTGACCAGCTGGGGATGTGTGGCTTAGAGGGACCTTTGGTGTTTGACCCTGTCTGCCTGCTTTATTTGGAGATGAATACCTTAAGAGAGTGAGCCTTGTGCTCCCTGCCAGGTTCCCTCCAGCCCCTGTACACAGATGAGAACCATGCCAGTGAAATAGAATGCAGTTAGATAATTCACCTTGTGTTTCAGTTGAGGTTGATAAATGTGCATTTCTAATCCATACTCAAATAAGAGAAGAACTTGAAAACAGTCTGATTTGTGGTTACAGTTAGACTACCTGACTTCTGCTGTCTGCTGCCTGCCTCCCTGCGCTGTGCCGTCCAGTGCATTTGGAGGCCGGGACTGGAAAATAACCTGAGGATGGCAAATGCTCGCTGTTGTAGGAAGTGCTGCTGGGACCGCGGGCTCCCTCTGCATTCCCAGGCCACCTCCTGGTGTACTGTCTGGGCCTCCCCAAGGCAATAAACACTAGTCATTAATCGGTTTAAATAATTTTTAAGTGATGGATGTGTAGTGATTTCTGAATAACCATTCTATTTATGGTAAATATGCATTAGAGGGCTGAATTAACATCTCATAAATGAGGTTAATTCTGGTATTTTAATATGAGTGCTCTGCTGTGCTGCCCGGAAGCATTCTTTTGTCATAGTCTTTTTATGCAATTTTTTATCTATTTGCACATGCTATTTTCAGTTAATTTTTAACATGTGGAACCATGTCAGTTTTCCGACTTATTACTCAGCAAGAAGGATACCATAACCTTTCAGTTCACGGCACGGATATTTTCCATTTAATCAAACTATGAACAATGTAAGGAAATAATTAGCTCAAGTGGTGTTTGGTTTTCTGTACGAGCCAGCTGCTGGAGGAGATCTGAACATGGTTCACTTGCAGTGCAGGCACCTTCTGTGCTCCCTTGGCTGCTGCTCTGTGATTTTGGCCAAAAAAAAACCTTTGGCTTTTGAATCCTTATGGGTTTGGGTACTCTATAGCTGAGCCTTGGTTCTGTTCCGAAAATGACCTGCGCTGTGTGTCGTCTGTAAAGCTGAGACTGACATTGCTGTTCCACTGAGTCAGGTGCCTGTGGCCTTTGGTGCAGGCACCTTCTGTGCTCCCTTGGCTGCTGCTCTGTGATTTTGGCCAAAAAAAAACCTTTGGCTTTTGAATCCTTATGGGTTTGGGTACTCTATAGCTGAGCCTTGGTTCTGTTCCGAAAATGACCTGCGCTGTGTGTCGTCTGTAAAGCTGAGACTGACATTGCTGTTCCACTGAGTCAGGTGCCTGTGGCCTTTGGTGTGCCAACGGCCGGT